>NC_043979.1:1727143-1812143 GCF_902148855.1 Sphaeramia orbicularis
AGTAACCAGTGGATATACTACTACTACAAAATAAGTATTAACAATGGATATACTACTACTACACATACTAGTACTACCAGTGGATATACTACTACTACAAATATAAGTATTAACAATGGATATACTACTACTACAAATACTAGTACTACCAGTGGATATACTACTACTACAAATATAAGTATTAACAATGGATATACTACTACTACAAATACTAGTACTACATGGATATATACTACTACAAATATAGTATTAACAGGATATACTACTACTACAAATACTAGTACACCATGGATATACTACTACTACAAATACTAGTACTACCAGTGGATATACTACTACTACAAATATAAGTATTAACAATGGATATACTACTACTACAAATACTAGTACTACCAGTGGATATACTACTACTACAAATACTAGTACTACCAGTGGATATACTACTACTACAAATACAAGTACTACCAGTGGATATACTATTACTACAAATACAAGTACTACCAGTGGATATACTACTACTACAAAGATAAGTATTAACAATGGATATACTACTACTACAAATACTAGTACTAACAGTGGATATACTACTACTACAAATACAAGTACTACCAGTGGATATACTACTACTACAAATACAAGTACTACCAGTGGATATACTACTACTACAAATATAAGTATTAACAATGGATATACTACTACTACAAATACTAGTACTACCAGTGGATATACTACTACTACAAATACAAGTACTACCAGTGGATATACTACTACTACAAATACAAGTACTACCAGTGGATATACTACTACTACAAATATAAGTATTAACAATGGATACACTACTACTACAATACTAGTACGACCAGTGGATATACTACTACTACAAATACAAGTACTACCAGTGGATATACTACTACTACAAATACAAGTACTACCAGTGGATATACTACTACTACAAATATAAGTATTAACAATGGATATACTACTACTACAAATACTAGTACTAACAGTGGATATACTACTACTACTACAAATACTAGTACTACCAGTGGATATACTACTACTACAAATACAAGTACTACCAGTGGATATACGACTACTACAAATACAAGTACTACCAGTGGATATACTACTACTACAAATATAAGTATTAACAATGGATATACTACTACTACAAATACAAGTACTACCAGTGGACATACTACTACTACAAATATAAGTATTAACAATGGATATACTACTACTACAAATACAAGTACTACCAGTGGATATACTACTACTACAAATACTAGTATTACCAGTGGATATACTACTACTACAAATATAAGAATTAACAATGGATATACTACTACTACAAATACTAGTACTACCAGTGGATATACTACTACTACAAATACAAGTACTACCAGTGGATATACTACTACTACAAATACTAGTACTACCAGTGGATATATTACTACTACAAATATAAGTATTAACAATGGATATACTACTACTACAAATACAAGTACTACCAGTGGATATACTACTACTACAAATACTAGTACTACCAGTGGATATACTACTACTACAAATATAAGTATTAACAATGGATATACTACCACTACAAATACTAGTACTACCAGTGGATATACTACTACTACAAATACAAGTACTACCTGTGGATATACTACTACTACAAACACTAGTCCTACCAGTGGATATACTACTACTACAAATATAAGTATTAACAATGGATATACTACTACTACAAATACTAGTACGACCAGTGGATATACTACTACTACAAATACAAGTACTACCAGTGGATATACTACTACTACAAATACTAGTACTACCAGTGGATATACTACTACTACAAATATAAGTATTAACAATGGATATACTACTACTACAAATATAAGTATTAACAATGGATATACTACTACTACAAATATAAGTATTAACAATGGATATACTACTACTACAAATACTGGTACTACCAGTGGATATACTACTACTACAAATACAAGTACTACCAGTGGATATACTACTACTACAAATACTAGTACTAACAGTGGATATACTACTATTACAAATACAAGTACTACCAGTGGATATACTACTACTACAAATACTAGTACTAACAGTGGATATACTACTACTACAAATACTAGTACTAACAGTGGATATACTACTATTACAAATACAAGTACTACCAGTGGATATACTACTATTACAACAGTTAGTACAAATACTATAAACCTCTACCATCTATGGAAGTATAGAATAAACACTCTCATAACTATATGGAAAAGTGAGTGATGATGATGAAGGAGGAGAGAGGCAGGAGCACAGCAGGAGGTCCAGAGAGGATCCAGGGAAAACCTGTGAGGAGATAAAGCACAGAGACTCCAGGGGATACGGACGTGGATGTGGACGTTGGCATGGACGTTGGCGTGGATGTGTCCGTGGACGTGTATCTCATGGTGTCCTCCGTGCCTTCAGTCGGCTCCGCCCCCCACTGGCCTGGAACAAACATGTCATCATCATGTGCTGCTGTCACTCGTGTGTGTGAGTCCATGTCCAGTCCATTCAATCACTGAATCCAATCAGCTGATCAGGTAAATCCTGCTGACATGGGACGGCTCTGAAAGCACACAGGGTTTGTCTGGACTTTTCTGGTAGACTGGAACAGACAGGAGGTGGATTTACTAGATCCAGCACCACTTCCACAAACAGATGGACCAGTCTGTGTTTGTCTGCACCACAATGTCCATAAAGACATTCCAACTCATCAACATGTGGACAGCTGTGGACATGTGGACAGGTGGACAGGTGTGGACAGGTGGACAGGTGTGGACATGTGTGGACAAGTGTGGACAGGTGTGGACAGGTGTGGACATGTGGACAAGTGTGGACAGGTGTGGGCATGTGTGGACAAGTGTGGACAGGTGTGGACAGGTGTGGACAGGTGGACAGGTGTGGACAGGTGTGGACATGTGGACAAGTGTGGACAGGTGTGGGCATGTGTGGACAAGTGTGGACAGGTGTGGGCATGTGGACAGGTGTGGAGATGTGGACAGGTGTGCATAGGTGTGGACATGTGGACCGGTGTGGACAGGTCGACAGGTGGACAAGTGTGGACAGGGGGACAGGTGTGGACAGGTGTGGACATGTAGACAGGTGGACAAGTGTGGACAGGTGTGGGCATGTGTGGACAAGTGTGGACAGGTGTGGGCATGTGGACAGGTGTGGAGATGTGGACAGGTGTGCAGAGGTGTGGACATGTGGACAGGTGTGGGCAAGTGTGGACAGGTGTGGGCAAGTGTGTACAGGTGTGGACATGTGGACAGGTGTGGACAGGTCGACAGGTGGACAAGTGTGGACAGGGGGACAGGTGTGAACAGGTGTGGACAGGTGTGGACATGTAGACAGGTGGACAAGTGTGGACAGGTGTGGACGGGTGTGGACAGGTGTGGACAGGTGGACAGTCTAGTTTAGTTCTAGGCAGTCCAGGACAGCCCAGTTTGGGCAGTGGCGCCCCCTACTGTCGACACCACAAAGCCCGCCGTGGAAAAGGACAATTAATGACTGAATGGACCCAGTGGTTGTGGACAGTGGACTGCTGGTGGATGAACAGTTCCCATCCCTGGTCCCATGTCAGCACTGAGGTGTGTTAGTGAGCTGAATAAAGGAGTGAACTGACCCGACAGTAGAAGAAGAGGGAGATGGTCCCCATGATCAGAAGGAAGTGGACCACAACCACCCGGATGATCAGATGGGTCACCAAGTCTGAAACACAACAATGACAATGTCAACGACAACGACAACGACGACAACAACCATCAGGTCTGGGCTCCAAATGGGAAAATGGAAAATTAAGCAGAGAATGGGTTGAAGTCCAGATGAATATTCGTGTCAGATCGACTGTACACACTGTCTGTACATGATCACACATGGACTGGACAGGTTCTACCAGTGGAACATCTACACATCTGTTGGATAAATAAACCAACACTGTGGTCATTAGTTTAACAGATAATCTGATTCAAATCTAGAACACTGAACACATTTAATCTGAGGAGGATCATTTCTAACCCAGGCCCAACAAACCCCGCCCCCTCACACCTACTGGCTCTTATTCTCCACCCTGGTGTTATGATAGTGTTCATGAAGTTGAATAAATAAATGCACAGTATGTTTTCAGGACTTTGTTCTGTTTTCAGATTATTTCCTTGATATTATTTCATGGTCACAGACTCGAGGCTCAACATTTGAACCCACAGCACCTTTAATCACTTCCTCCACGGCAAAGTTCATTTGTTTTTTCAGAATAAGTTTATTAGAAATGACACGTTTTTGATGGATGTTTTTTTTTTTGGTGGTGTGTGTGTGTGAAAATAATTCACCCAAACTGTGAAAAAATACATAGGTCTGTCTGAGCTTTATGTCAGAGTGATGGAGAACAGTTACCTCTATATTTGTGCCAAGTTTGAAGTAAAATGAAACAAAACTGATGTTTTTTATGGACATTTTAAATTCCACCCATTATAAGTAAATGGAACAAAAAAAGATTTTAAAAAATCATAAAAAATTTGAACTTTGACCTACTGTTCCCAAAATGTAATCACATCTGTTCTGGGTCAGCAGTAATCTATAAAACTAATTCAGTCTGAATTCAACCAATAGATTTACTGCTAAAGTGTAAACAAACAAACAAACAAACAAACTGAACCAAAAACAACAGCCCTGGCCTCCCCTTTGGGGGCGGGGTCATAACTGTAGACCAGTGTATTCAGCACTGGGACATGTTTATGTCAGGGATAGAGACTGCGATCTGGTAGGATCGGCGATTCTACCAGTAGAGACTCCGATCAGAGTCTCTACTGGTAGAAACTCTGATCCAAACCCTAACCCTAACCCTTCTACTGGCAGGATCGGAGTTTCTACCAGTAGAGACTCTGATCGGAGTTTCTACTGGTAGAATCGCCGATCCTACCAGATCGCAGTCTCTACCCTAACATTTACATCCTGAGGACGTTTGTGCTGAGCTCAGTGGGATTCTGAGTCTGAGTTCAGACTGAAGACGCATTTGAGTCTGAGGGAAAAGTGGCCATATGTGACCTGGATCTGATCTGGGACACACAGTCTGAACAGCACTAGTCTGACCCAGACCACTTTCATATGTGGTCCTAAATCTGACCCAGACCACTGTCATATGTGGTCCTAAATCTGACCCGGACCACTGTCATACGTGGTCCTAAATCTGACCCGGACCACTGTCAAATATGGTCCTAAGTCTGACCCAGACCACTTTCATATGTGGTCCTAAATCTGATCCAGATCTGATATTTTCCAATGTAATTTCACTCTGAACGTCCAGGTCGCATTTATCCGACCTTTACGTCATTGAAATGCGACAAACGTCCCAGTTGTTGGTCGGAGCGGAGGAAAACCATATTTCCTTCTGTAAACACAGTGTGTGTCTGCGTGGTCTGGTATTCCATCAGGACCTCTTTAGTGCATGTGGGTCACTTCAGGACCTCTTTAGTGCATGTGGGTCACTTCAGGACCTCTTTAGTCCATGTGGGTCACATCAGGACCTCTTTAGTGCATGTGGGTCACTTCAGGACCTCTTTAGTGCATGTGGGTCACTTCAGGGTCACATTCAGTTCAGACTCTAAACTGACAGAAGTCGCATTTAATGTGAATCTGAACCAACAAAAAACAAATCAGATTTGACCCAAATGCATTGTGGGTGTTTTGTGTGTGTTACCTCTCACAGTCAGATAGAGGGCGGGGCTCTGAGACGACGAGAAGCTGCGGTTATAAACGTCCACGTGATAAACACATGTGTAGTTCCCTCGGTGGGCGTAGCCCATGGAGGACAACAGGAAGTGGGCGGAGTGATTGACAGCTGTCAGGGTGAGGTTCAGGGGCTTCTCGGTGTCGGAGATCAGCCGGAAGGAGCCTCCTGGGTACTGTGGTCGGACGGAGCAGGTGACGGTGAAGTCGGAGCCCACCAGCACCCGGAACCCCTGCCGGTAGACCTCAAAGACCCCGTCAGACAGGGAGATGTTGGGCTGAGGCAGCAGATCTGTCCACACACAGAGACATGATTGGACCAAGCAGCACACATGAGCACAAACAAGCAGTCAGAGAATCCATCCTCCTCAGAGACACAGATGGATCTGATCCACAGGAGTTTGGGATGGGATGAACACTGACCAATGAAAACAGGAGGAATGGGTCATTTAGAGCACAGCTGACCTTCAAAGGCATTATGGGTAAAAAAGGACACACATGTGGTGCTTTTACAGTCTCACATGTCAACATTTGGCCCTTTTGTCCTAAATGAGACTAATGGGAAATCTGTTTGTGTTTTCAGCCTCATCTGGTCCAAATGAAGACGTTCATTTGGGATCTGGACATTCCAAAGGTCAAAGGTCAATATTTGACACATTTGACCAAAAACAACAATGAACTGAGACAAAATAATCAACTGATGAAATGAACAGATTCATTAGATGGAACTTTAAACGTCAGAGTCAGAACCATCTGGTCACTGAGAATTCAGTTCAGACACAGTTTGTGTCCATTTGTACCTGAACACACCACGACCACACCAGAGGAGTGTTTATAGTAATCAGCTAGTTCAACACAGTCCCTGGGTCCAGATGTCAGCTTTACACAAGGAACTGAGACCCTCCACACAGGTCTGTCTGTAGAATCATCTGTGCTGTCGACTGAAACAACTGATCCACAGTCCAGATGTTGACACACAGCAGATCCAGACTTCAGGTCCCAGTCTTTAAATGGGTCTACTACTGGTCTCCACTGTCCCTGGTGTTGGATCTCCAAAGTACCAGCACAGCGGCTTGGCTGTCCCACCAACCTGACACCACCTGGATCTGAGCAGAGACACAAAGACAGGAGGACTGGTTCAGCTGTTTAGAACATGTTTGGACTGTCATCCAAGAGACGAAGAGAGACGAAAGGTTTACAAAAGAGCTGAAGCAGTCCAGTAGAACCCAGTAGAACCAATAAGATAAGATCAGATCAGATCAGACTTTATGGATCCCTCCATGGTGAACTTCCACAGCTGACAACAGCAAAGACAACAATAAAGTGCAGGGAAGACGATCTGAAAATATGCACTTATGAAACATGAAATATCTGCTATTTTATAAGTATTTATATACATTTAGATATAATGTAAATATTATACCCCCCCCCCCCCATATATATGATATGGGGGGGGGGGGGTGTTCCTGTGAACTCTTCTATATTCTGATGGCTGTGGGAAGGACTGACCTGTGCTATCCCTCATTCTCTCATTGGACGTGTAAAAGTCTGTCATATGAAAGCCACGCCCCCTTGGTACCTGAACAGGTGAGTCCTGCAGCTGGTCCAGGTGAGCAGGTCTTCCCAGCTGAGCTGGACCTCCTACAGTCCAGGACCGCAGACTCATTTCCTTCACACTGGAGCTCACTGGTCCAGACTGGAGCCTCCCCCTCTCCATAGAGCCCCCCCTGGAGGAGCCCAGGAGCCCCACAGCCCAGCTCCCTACAGACCACCTGGGCATCGTTCAGGTCCAAATCCTCTTCACACACTGAGGACCAGGACTGGTTGGAGCGGACCTCCAGTCTGCCTGAACACAGACTGGAACCATGGACCAGTCTGACAGAGTCTGTGGACCCACAACAACACACACACATGTTTAAAGACACAAAAGCCCCTGGACAGACGGGGGTGTGAGGGTGGACTCTGTCAAAGCCTCCTGTCAGTCATTAGTGACACAGGAACTAAACAGGACTCATGGACCAGTTCAAGCAGAGACACAACGTCCTCAAAGAAAACAGCAGAACACAGAACACACCAATAAAAGGCCCTTTAGTGTTGAATGTGGAGCTGAAGGACACAGTGAGTGTGTGCTGTAGTTGACCTGGATTCCAACAGAGGGCGCTGTCTACATTCAGACTGGACTCAAACAGACCTCAGGTCCACTCTGTGGATCCTCAGTCACAGGTTAGAGTTAGTTTAACGTCAGCGCTGGTGGACACACAGTCATTCTGAAGTCAGACTGAACATTCAATATGTGTGAGTGGGGTCTGTTCAAAGGCACACACACAATCCCAGTGGTCAGTGAATGCACCATAATGCAGTGGGTTTGATCAGTGACCTGTGCACTGGTTCATCTCAGACCACTGGAAACATGTGGCTCATGTCAAACGTCTGCGTTTAAAGGTTTTGGAGACTTTTGTGATGAATTTTTCATCAAACCTCAGTCCTATCCTCAGTATCATGAAGCTGTCAGTCTTTCTGTCATTACTCAGCTGAATCTCTTGCATTATGGTGAACAGTTAGTGCCATCCACCGTAAACAAACCCTGTGTGTTTACATTCAGAGCCAGGAGTTACCTCAGGCTGCCGCTGCCACTGCAGGCGACTGCGCAAACCTCCGTTTCCCACAAAGCATGTCGTGACAAAAAAATTCCAAAGATGCCCGAGTTCCCTCCTGGTTCTGAATGTAAACACACAGGGTTTGTTTACAGTGGATGGCACTAACTGTTCACCATAATGCAAGAGATTCAGGTGAGTAATGACAGAAAGACTGACAGATTCATGACACTGAGGATATGACTGAGGTTTGACAGATCTGATGAAAAACTCATCACGAAAGTCTTCCGCACCTTTATGGACATGGTTTAGTGTCAGTGATGTTTCCATGGTGTCCTCAGAGTCCAGCAGACCCACATAGAGCTGGAAAAAGAGCACATGGACCAACACAAAGTCCAGTTCAAACTAATGGACTCAGTCCTTCTGAGCTGTTCAACAGCCTGTTGGAAAGCAGAGTCATGTGACCACGTTCATGGACTGGAACTGAATTCAGCTGCATGTGTTTGATGTTTCAGTCCAACTGTCCAATGTGTGGACCTGGTCTGACTGGGTCTGGTTTGACCCAGCTCAGATAAAACACACCTGAATGGACTCATGGAAGAACTGGGACAGAACCAGGACCATCATCAGTAGACTTACCTGAACAGGTGAGGGACAGGGGGGGGTCAGAGGGGTAAGGAGCTGTTCTCACACAGTCCGTTGGTGCAGATGTAGAGAGAAGACAGGTGGAGCTGATGATCCACAGAGGAACAGATGAACCAGATCTTCTCCCAGAAACAGCAGATCCACAGTCCAGTTGACGACATATGACATCTGCTGCCTTCAGGGTCCAGGGGTCATAATAAGATACCATGTTTCTCCATTCTCCATGATGTTTGATGTGTACGTCACCGTTACAGCGACTGGCTCCTCCCACCAGTCTAACATCATCAGGATCTGATCAAATACAAGTGACAGATAAATGAGCTCAAAGTGAGTGAATTGATGTCAGCTGGTGTCAGTCAAAGCTCCGCCCACCTGTGCAGGTAAGGTCTACAGCTGTTCCAGATGAGCAGGTCTGTGCCCCTGAGCTTCCACAGTCCAGCAGAGCAGACTCATGGCCTTCACAGGTGAACGTCTGCACCACAGGAGCCTCCGCTGCTCCAGAGAGCGCCCCCTGGAGAAGCCCAGGAGCCCCACAGCCCAGCTCCCTACAGACCACCTGGGCACCAGGAAGGTCCAAGTGTCCTTCACATACTGAGGACCAGGACCTGGACTGGTTAGACCGGACCTCCAGTCTGCCTGAACACACACTGGACCCATGGACCAGTCTGACCGAGTCTGTGGACACAGATGGAAGAAGACTGGAATAAGACTAGTGTCTGAAGTGGACTCTAATGCTGCGTTTCCACTACGTGGAACCAGCTCAGCTCGGCTCGGTATTCCTGCAGACCGTTTCCATTACAAGATACTACCAACTTTACAATACCTGGTCGTCATAGCAATGCAGCGCGTTATTTCTGTGTCGTCTGTTCAGAGAGTTGCTGAAAACTCACTTGTTGCGTGTTGTCTCGTCTGAATTTTTACGTCGGCCACCAAAGACTGAACCTCCTGGACCGACCATGGTGTAGTTTTGGGCTGTTATCATGTGGATTAATGTACCGCTGTATTTACTGTCCACTTCTGCATCTGTTTTTTGTAAAACGGCGGGTCACAGAGAAAACTGTCTGACCAGTCAGTGGTCTGCAGTGTGTACACGTCATGTTTTAGTATCTGGTCCCCAGTCCTGGAACCTCGGTGGAGGTGATACCAAAAACAGTAGTACCGGGTACCAGATTCCAGGTCCTTTTTCATAATGGAAACGCAAAAAGGCCGAGTCGAGTCGAGTCGAGCCAATACCATGCAGTGGAAACAGGGCATAAGGGACTCTAGTGGACTGGAGTAGGCCGGGGTCTGGGGCTTGGACTATATAGTGGATTTTACTGGACTGTAGTGGACTGTAGTGGACTCACATTCATATGTGTTTGTGTTTGTTTCTTCTGTGTGACATGATGTTCATCAGCTGTTTGTTTGTGGACGTGGATATTATTGATTGATTGATTGATTGTATTGATCAGTTTGTGTGAGTTCACATTAAATCTGAGTTGAAGTCTTGGACCGACCCGGATCTGAGAGTCCACAGAGTCTGGAGCCCACAGTGACAGTGGAAGGGTTAGGGTTCAGTGTTCATGCTCTTACCTGAACAATTCAGCTCCAGGAATGAAGAATCAAGGAAAAAAAAATCAGATCTAAAACAGGCACTCAGTGCAGGTTCATCACAGTCTGAATTGATCCTCCAACTATCTATATATGAATCAGTCCGTCTGTGTCTCACTGAAACTGCAGATCCACAGTCCAGTTCTCCACAAACTCTGTTTCCTAACTTCCTGTACCAGTATAACCCATCCACTGGTTTCCAGTTTCCGTTCTGTCGTTTCATCTCCAGGTCACCATGACAACGACTGGCTCCTCCCACCAACCTGAAGTGGAGCGACTCTGTAGAAATAAGACAGACCAGTCAGAGTCCAGTCCAGAACCACACCAGCCCATCTGGGGTACGTTTCTGGGTTCAGTAGTGAACACAGCCGTTATAGTGAATAGTGAGCGAACGATGGGTCAGCGAACGCAGAGGCTTAACGAACCCAAATCCGTTTCTGTGCTCGTTTCGTTCGCTAAGCCATCGTTCACTCACTATTTGCGTTGAACCCAGAATGAACGCCTCTGCTCCTGCTGTTTCCAGTCATCTGATCTGACAGCACTATGGGGAGAATGAAGAAGTATTAGAGGATGTCTGTGACCTCCTCCCTTACCCTCACCTGTCTGTATGGACCTCCTCACCCTCATCTGACTATAGATGGACTCCCTCAGCTGTCTGCAACCCCCCCCCCCCCCCCACCCACACACACACCACACACACACACACACACGCACACTCTGAACTGAACTGAATTATTTACACATACATATGGTGCGTCCGGCTGGACGTCTAAGGATGAGCCCAGTTCTTCTGCACTGGTGACTTTATTAACAGAACTCTAAATGGTCACTGTTGGTCATAACCAGGGCAACAGCAGGACAAACAGATTGTATAGAAAAACAGAACTCTGTTCCATTTCTCTGATCCACACGCTCATATCTCATTAGGTGCACGCAGAGACACACACACACACCCGCTGGTGTGTGTGTCACCAGTTCACTGGCTCTGGTCCCATACGGTTCTCATTCATTCATTCATTCATTCATCTCTCAAAGCCACACACACTTTGTCCTTAACTAATCTATATTTACCTCCGCCAAGAAGGTTATGTTTTTCCTGGCATTGGTCTGTCTGTCTGTCTGTGTGCAAGATAACCCGGATGCATTTGGATGAAAATTTCAGGAAATGTTGATACTGGCACAAGGAACAAATGATAAAATTTTGGTGGTGATGGGGGGGGGGGCTGATCTGCCTTGGCGGAGGTCTGGGCTGTCCGAGTGCTTTTCTATTCATCCATAAATCCATAGAAAATAAAATGCAGTGAGCGGATCAGTCTTCACTCGGTAAATTCGTTTTTATCAGTGCAAAATGTTCATGGGTAAAATCTGGTATCATTAAAGATATTGTCAGACTTGTGTTAAAATCTTCTTCTACAAATGTAAATAATATTTCAAAGGAAATACATGACAGAAACTAAGTGAAATGAATCTACAAGAATACATCCTCCTTGTAACGCGGACCTCTGAGGTCCGCGTTAAAATCAGCCCTTTGATGAGGAACTGGGCGAGCGCACACTTTTAACCAACTAACCCAGAAACGCGATAGTGCATTTTGCGTTGCGTTGGGGTTAACGAACTAAAGAATGAATGCATTTTGTGTTGCGCTAGTTGTTAACAAAGAGCGAACCCAGAAACGGGATAGCGCAAAATGCATTAAATAGACGCATTTTGCGTTGCGCTGGGCTTAACGATTTAACGAACTAGTGCAGAAACGAGCCCCTGGACCACATGGACTGGATTATTGAGCACATGTGGTTTCCATGTGTGAACAGTGTTTTCAGTCCCACTGACAGATTTTGTGTCCAAACGGACTCAGTTCATCCCTCATTCATTCAGTCAGTGAATTGAATGGCTCAGTCTGCTCCTGTTTGTCAGTGTTTCCTTCACTTGTGGATCTTTAAAGCCACACTTGTCCAAATGTCAGGAACAGGAGCTGAGCGTGCTCAGTGGAGCTTCTGTAAACCCATCCTTCCTGAATCCTCTGCATTGGCTCCAGTTTGTTCAGATGAAAACCACCTGAACCAGGATGTTCAGCTTCAGCCCAGTTCACATCCCTCCTTTGTGCATTTCTTACCTGTTGAAGTGCTGTTGTTTTCAGACAGGAGCCCTGCAGGAAAAACACAAAGGACAGCCATGAAAACAGGACAAGACTGGGATTAGAACTCAAACATGTCCACATGAGGAACCAAACAGGAAACTGAGGCTGATCAGGTTGGATCCAAATCTGTCTGAACTGTGTTTGTGCTTTGACTTTGACAAACGGCGTCTAAATACCAAAGCAGCACATGGGCGGAGTCAAAGGAAGGCTCACATCTTAGCCAAAAAATGAAAGGACAATCATCTACACCAAACTTAAATTTGTGGGTCAGGAATTACTTACATTTTCAGGAAAATGTATTTTGAAATGAGGAAAAAAAACATGTGAGTATTTTAGTGAGTGTGAATGTTTGTCCAGTGCCCCAGTTTAGTGTCATCATTCTGGGTTCAGTTATAAACTCTATAAATAAACTACATTTATTCCAAATACACTGATATTTGACTATTATATTATTTATTTCATATTATAAACACAGTGTTTAAACTTTGTCAATGCATATATCTGTGCAAAATACATGTGAATATAATGTTAACATTATGTGTATGTTGTAAAGAATGTAAATAAATGTATATGATATTGATAATTGAAATAAAACTGTTTAATTTGATATTTCCTTTCGTTTTTCCATCTGTGATGCTGACATTTGTCTAAACTCTTTCTATTTAGGTTTGATCTAATATTTTTTTCCTCTATAACCAATTATTGGGTTGAAAAATAGAGGGTTTAAGGTTTAAACTGAAAACATTTGAGGAGGAAAATGTCAGAGGAACTACACTGTGGAGAACACACACACACACACACACACAATCACACACACACACATGCCCACACATGCACACGCACATACACATGCACACACACACACATACTCATGCACACACATACATACACATGCACACACACACACACATGCACAAACACACACATACACATGCACACACACACAATCACACACACATGCACATACACACACACACACATACACGCACACATGTACATACACACACATACACACACATGCACACGCACGCACACACACAGACACACACACACACATGCACACACACGTACACACATACACACGCACACACGCACACACACATACACATGCACACACATGCACACACACACACACACACATACATGCACACACACACGCACATACACACACACATACACACACACACGCACAAACACACACATGCACATGCACACACACACAGACATATACACATGCACACACACACATACACACAGGCACGCACAAAAACACATATGCACATGTACACACACACACAGACACATACACATACACACACACATACACACACACGTACACACACACATACACATGCACCCGCACACAGACACACACACATACACACACATACATATGCACACACACATACATACACATGCACACACACACACACACACACATACACACGTACAAACACACACGCACAGACACACATACACATTCTATTAATGGCACATCTCTAATGTACAATATCCAAATGTGTGCGCTTGTGTCCTCTTGCACTCACTCACACACATACACTCAGACTCCGACACACCAACATATCCTGCATTCTCCTCTACTCACAGACTTTTTTTTCTCTTTTTTTTTAAGCACACACTCCCCTGTCCTCCGCTCACTCACTTTCCACACAATCACACACGAACATCTGATACAATCCAATGGATACAACAGCCGTGTTACATGCAGGATTATTTTAGCATGAAGCAGGCGCAAGCTAATATGACAGCATATAATTCTAAGACAGATATAACATTATTCTAGAACACAGGTGTCAAACATGCGGCCCGGGGGCCAAATCCGGCCTGGCAAAGGGTCCAGTTCGGCCCTTGGAATGAATTTGTGAAATGCAAAAATAACACTAAAATATTAATTATCCTTTTAGTTCAGGTTCCACATTCAGACCAATTCAATCTCAAGTGGGCAGGATTCAGTCAAATACCATCATAATAACATATAAATAAGGACAACTTCAAATATATTATTTGATATATATTGATATTGATATATATCTCTTTGTAAATGCAAATATTTTCATGTATTTACACTAAAACAAAGTATAATTCTGCAAAAAATGTGAATAACCTGAAAAGTCAGTACAATTTTAACAATATTCTGCCTGTTACTAAATGTTTTGTGTGTTTGTAGATCCACTGTGATCTGTAAGTTATAATGTACATGTGGAAATGATAAACTGAGGCAGAATATTGTTAAAATTACACTGATTTTTTCAGTTTGTTCATGTTATTCATATCTTTTGAAAGGATAGCTTGTAGATGTAAATCTTTTCATAATGTAAATTAACTTTATTCACTCTAAAACACAGGTGTCAATCTCGCGGCCCACCAAAGGGTCCAGTCCGGCCCCTGGGATGAATTTGTGAAATGCAAAAATTATAATGAAGATATAAACAATCAAAGATGTAAATATCATTTTAGGTCAATTCAATCTGAAGTGGGTCAGACTAGTAAAATACAATCATAACCTATAAATAATGAAAAACACAAATTTTTGTCTCTTTTTAGTGTAAAAAAAGTAAAATTACACAAAAATGTTTATATTTACAGACTAGCCTTTTGCAAAAAATGTAAATAACCTGAACAAACATGAACAGTATGAAATTTCTCAAGAGATGTATGTAGAATTTACCAATATTCTGCCTGTTATTAAATGTTTTGTGTATTTGTAGATCCACTGTGATCTGTAAGTTGTGATTCACATGTATAAATGATAAACTAAGGTGTAATATTGTTAAAATTGCATTTATTTTTCTTTAGAAATTTCAGGTTGTTCATATTTGTTCATGTTATGTTCAAGTACAGTTCATAGATGTAAACATTTTCATTACAGAATTTCACTTTTTTCACGCAAAAACATAGAGAAAACTTTGGAGTTGACATTATTTATGAGTTCTTATCCTATAATTTATATTATTTTACTGGTCCGGCCCACTTTAGATCATATCAGGCTGTATGTGGAACTGAACTAAAATGAGTTTGACACCCCTGTTCTAGAATATCCTCATAAGGTGCCCACACAGAGGACTGCATGAATCTTCAGAGTCGTAAATTAACTCACAAAAGCTGACTACTTTTTTGTAAAATGGACAATGCACAATTAATTTACACAACTCCATGCAAACTAGATGACAGATGAACTTTGAATATTTCAGACTCTGGTCCCTTTTTCTACCAGTTCCTATACCTTCTGTGCAGTCCTGAAGCCGCTCAGCTGTGTGTGTGTGTGTGTGTGTGTGTGTGTGTGTCCACCCTCTTTCATACCTTGGATCCACAAGGACATACAGATGATGATCAGTCTGTGGTCCATGTCCAGTCCAATGCTCTTCTCTTCTCTTCTCTTCTCTTCTCTTCTCTTCTCTTCTCTTCTCTTCTCTTCTCTTCTCTGTCTTTGATCAGGACACCAGTCAGCTCCTCCTCATTCTTATCTCCTCATCTCCTCTGCTGTGGTTTTGGCGTCTATGTCACACGCCTTCACACATTTGAGCAGTAATATTCCACTGTGAGTCCCAGCCGCTGTTCTCTGGGGTTGAAAGTAGAGCAGGGCTCTCAAAGTCATTTTATTTCAGGTTCCACATTCAGCCCGATTTGATCTCCAGTGGGTCAGATCAGTACAATAATAACAGAATAACCTAGAGATATAATGTACAATCAAATACATTTAAAAAATAAGTTTTATACTAAATTTAATTAATTATTATAAATATACAGTAAAACAAACAACTTAAAAAAAAATTCAATCACATACAGAAAATTAAAATAAAATGAAATAAAAAAAGACATGCTATATAAAAAGTACTGAAGCATTGAACAGTTGATTTCAAAAGTTTCAAAATGGTCAAATTAAGTTCACTCTTAAAGGTTCTAAGTTCCATTTGAGGTGTTTTCTTCAATTTCATCTGAAAGTAATTGTGTGTGTGTGTGTGTGTGTGTGTGGGGGGGGGGGGGGGGGGGGGGGGGCGCTACCAGGAACACACAAACTCATTCTTGATTCAAAATGACTCAAATTTACAGACATTGTGGACGATCAAACAGCTCAAATAATGTACAAAGATTAAAAATAATCTATTACCAACAAATATATGGAAATTATTCAGTATTCATGAAGGGGGGGGGGTTATAATTTAAGGGGGAAAATTAACTTTAAAATTCACTTAATACATACGACTAGGAAGTGTTTTTGTGTTTCAGTCAGCAGGGTGAGACTGTGGAACAGATTCAACATGGAGTTAAAACAACGTCCAAGCACGAAAGAATTTAAAAGGACGAACAAAGACACAATGTTTCAGAGGAACAAGGATGAGGGAGGGGTTGGAGACCACTGGGGGTTAGAAGGATGGACAAGTATGTGTACAGAGACGTACAGGTGTGTATGTGTGTAAATATATGTATTATGTATGTGTGTCTGTGTATATATATATATATATATATATATATATATATATATATATATATATATATATATATATATATATATTCATTCTGTCAGTGTAGTAATATGTGCCGGTGTTGAGGCTGAGGCTTTTTTTTTTTGTTTCTTATCAATAACAGAGGGTTTGGTTTTCTTATCACTTTTCTGATTCATATCAAAGGATGGAAGGAACTGAACCACACTAGGTTCCTGTGGTCCCTGGTTGCTATGGTGACCACAGTAACTGATATAGACATGTCAATAGATGATTGGCTGATGCTATCGTCGGGCCTTGTGATGCGTGTGTGGACAGAAAAACAGGAAGTGTGTGATGATCCCAATCAGCTCAGCTCAGTGAATACATGTTTCCGTGTCTAGATTCAGTTCAGATACTGAGTTTATCATGATCTTAAAGCTTCAGCTGAAGTAAACAGTGTGCAAATGGACTTTAACAATACTGGATGAATCAGAAAACTGTCCCTATGCTCGTCCTACAGACGGTCCAACACTGGCTGAACACTAAACATCTGGAGGAAAATGAGCATTTGCAGTAAAGTTGAGCTGACAGCTGTTTCCTGTGTGAATGTGTCCTCAGTGCATGTCCACATGTCTCTGTTGGACAACTCACTGCTGATGGAGCTAACACTGTCCTCTTCAGTTTAAGGTTCACCTTCAGTGTTTATGAGTTCAGTGTGTCCCAGTGTCTTTCAGCTGTACACTTACTCATCTAACATTTACAGTGTTTCACAACATATAAAAATATGTTGGGCCCAATTCAAACCTCTGAAACCTCAGGAGAAAAAAGTACAAAATTCAAATCTATCCTCCAAACCTTCAGTTCCACTGATCCAGACCCTCCCTCCATCCATGGAAAAGATGAACATCCTGGTCTGTCCTGAGGACGGTGTCCCAGGGGAAGGCAGCAGTTCTGTCCACAGAAGAAAATCCACCAAAAACCAGCCTGAACACAAATGGACAGACATTTAAGACGGGCTGTGTTTTCAGGATCAAAACACCTGCACCCATTTAAGAGTGTTTAATTTCAGTCCAACTGCTTGAATCCATGTCAGTCATATGTCAACACATCCACAGCAGTAGAACACACAGCGCCATGTTAGCTTGGAAAGCCTCCATGTTAGCTTAGCTTAGCTTAGCTCCAGCACAACTCAACTGAAATGTTTTTACAGTTTAATATCAGAACAACTTTCATATCCTGACTGGGTTTAGACATATAGACTTCCATATGACATCTAACATTCTACATTCAGCTAATAAATGTATTAACCAAGATAAACAATCAAACTAAACTAAACTAAGCTAAACTAAGCTAAGCTAAACTAAAGGATGCTGCTAATTTACCAGGATATTCACTGTGGTCAGTCCAGCCCCTGGTGTTTTTCATGTGCACTATTTATCTGACAGTTAAGGTAAAATAAGTTGGCTAAAATGGTTTTTAGGCTATTTTTAACATGAAATAAAATCACTTTCCTCCACAAGTATTTCACAAATCTGGTATTTTTGGTATTAGTACTTCATATATTATTAGCACAAACAGTATGAACTACTTCTACTGAGTACTTTTGGAGTAATCATACTCCCAAATCACTTCCAGGCTACAAATGTGTTTTCGTCTGAAATAGTGATAAAGACCAAATTCAGTGATGAGTAAAATTGATTTTTTCCAATAAAAACCTTATGAACTTGGTATTTTTGGTATTAGGACTTCATATATTATTTGCACAAATGCTATGAACTACTCTTACTGTGTACTTTTGGTGTAATCATACTCCAAAATCCCTTCTGGGCTACTTCTGGAGTAAACAAATTTTATTTTAGTAATTTTATTCATCGTTGAATTTAGTCTTTAACACTATTTCAGACGAAAACACTTGTAGCCTGAGCTTTGTGGAGTTCAAATGTATGTGATCTGTTCATGTGTTTATCGTATAAACTAAACACACCCTGTTACCATAGCAACACCCACCTCAACTCAAGGCAGATGGTGAAACACCTGAGGGAGAAAAATCTGAACAGCTGTGATCTCCAGGATCCTGTTGGCTGCACCTCCAGCATTTCAACACAAGGTGGCAGCACTAGAGGGGAAAGCATTCCTCCAGTTATTCGAGTACTTCGATTACAAAAAATGATCGAGGAATTTTCTCTGCCTCGAGGAATCGCTTATTTAATCGTAAAGCTCAAAGCACGGACTACGTAATGGGTCACAACAAAGAACCAGAACCAGGACTGGAACATAGAACAGAACCAGGACTGGAACACAGAACAGAACCGGGACTGGAACACAGAACAGAACCAGGACTGGAACATAGACCAGAACCGGGACTGGAACATAGAACAGAACCAGGACTGGAACATAGACCAGAACCAGGACTGGAACACAGAACAGAACCGGGACTGGAACACAGAACAGAACCAGGACTGGAACATAGACCAGAACCAGAACTGGAACACAGAACAGAACCAGAACTGGAACACAGAACAGAACCAGGACTGGAACATAGACCAGAACCGGGACTGGAACATAGAACAGAACCAGAACTGGAAGACAGAACAGAACCAGGACTGGAACATAGAACAGAACCAGGACTGGAACATAGACCAGAACCAGGACTGGAACACAGAACAGAACCGGGACTGGAACACAGAACAGAACCAGGACTGGAACATAGAACAGAACCAGAACTGGAACACAGAACAGAACCAGGACTGGAACACAGAACAGAACCAGGACTGGAACATAGACCAGAACCGGGACTGGAACAGAACCGGGACTGGAACATAGACCAGAACCGGGACTGGAACACAGAACAGAACCGGGACTGGAACATAGACCAGAACCGGGACTGGAACACAGAACAGAACCAGGACTGGAACACAGAACAGAACCAGGACAGGAACATAGACCAGAACCAGGACTGGAACACAGAACAGAACCAGGTCTGGAACACAGAACAGAACCAGGACTGGAACATAGAACAGAACCGGGACTGGAACACAGAACAGAACCGGGACTGGAACATAGACCAGAACCGGGACTGGAACACAGAACAGAACCACGACTGGAACACAGAACAGAACCGGGACTGGAACATAGACCAGAACCGGGACTGGAACACAGAACAGAACCGGGACTGGAACATAGACCAGAACCAGAACTGGAACACAGAACAGAACCGGGACTGGAACATAGACCAGAACCAGGACTGGAACACAGAACAGAACCAGGACTGGAACATAGACCAGAACCAGGACTGGAACACAGAACAGAACCAGGACTGGAACATAGACCAGAACCAGGACTGGAACATAGAACAGAACCAGGACTGGAACACAGAACAGAACCAGGAATGGAACATAGACCAGAACCAGGACTGGAACACAGAACAGAACCAGGACTGGAACACAGAACAGAACCAGGACTGGAACATAGACCAGAACCAGGACTGGAACACAGAACAGAACCAGGACAGGAACACAGAACAGAACCAGGACTGGAACACAGAACAGAACCAGGACTGGAACATAGACCAGAACCATGACTGGAACACAGAACAGAACCAGGACTGGAACACAAAACAGAACCGGGACTGGAACATAGAACAGAACCAGGACTGGAACACAGAATAGAACCGGGACTGGAACATAGAACAGAACCGGGACTGGAACATAGACCAGAACCAGGACTGGAACACAGAACAGAACCGGGACTGGAACACAGAACACAACCAGGACTGGAACATAGAACAGAACCGGGACTGGAACACAGAACAGAACTGGGACTGGAACATAGACCAGAACCATGACTGGAACACAGAACAGAACCAGGACTGGAACACAGAACAGAACCGGGACTGGAACATAGAACAGAACCAGGACTGGAACATAGACCAGAACCGGGACTGGAACATAGAACAGAACCAGGACTGGAACATAGACCAGAACCAGGACTGGAACACAGAACAGAACCGGGACTGGAACACAGAACAGAACCGGGACTGGAACACAGAACAGAACCAGGACTGGAACATAGACCAGAACCAGAACTGGAACACAGAACAGAACCAGGACTGGAACATAGACCAGAACCAGGACTGGAACATAGAACAGAACCAGAACTGGAAGACAGAACAGAACCAGGACTGGAACATAGAACAGAACCAGGACTGGAACATAGACCAGAACCAGGACTGGAACACAGAACAGAACCAGGACTGGAACATAGACCAGAACCAGGACTGGAACACAGAACAGAACCAGGACTGGAACATAGAACAGAACCACGACTGGAACACAGAACAGAACCAGGACTGGAACATAGAACAGAACCAGAACTGGAACACAGAACAGAACCAGGACTGGAACACAGAACAGAACCAGGACTGGAACATAGACCAGAACCGGGACTGGAACAGAACCGGGACTGGAACATAGACCAGAACCGGGACTGGAACACAGAACAGAACCGGGACTGGAACATAGACCAGAACCGGGACTGGAACACAGAACAGAACCAGGACTGGAACACAGAACAGAACCAGGACTGGAACATAGACCAGAACCAGGTCTGGAACACAGAACAGAACCAGGACTGGAACATAGAACAGAACCGGGACTGGAACACAGAACAGAACCGGGACTGGAACATAGACCAGAACCGGGACTGGAACACAGAACAGAACCACGACTGGAACACAGAACAGAACCGGGACTGGAACATAGACCAGAACCGGGACTGGAACACAGAACAGAACCGGGACTGGAACATAGACCAGAACCAGAACTGGAACACAGAACAGAACCGGGACTGGAACATAGACCAGAACCAGGACTGGAACACAGAACAGAACCAGGACTGGAACATAGACCAGAACCAGGACTGGAACACAGAACAGAACCAGGACTGGAACATAGACCAGAACCGGGACTGGAACAGAACCGGGACTGGAACATAGACCAGAACCGGGACTGGAACACAGAACAGAACCGGGACTGGAACATAGACCAGAACCGGGACTGGAACACAGAACAGAACCAGGACTGGAACACAGAACAGAACCAGGACTGGAACATAGACCAGAACCAGGACTGGAACACAGAACAGAACCAGGACAGGAACATAGACCAGAACCAGGACTGGAACACAGAACAGAACCAGGTCTGGAACACAGAACAGAACCAGGACTGGAACATAGAACAGAACCGGGACTGGAACACAGAACAGAACCGGGACTGGAACATAGACCAGAACCGGGACTGGAACACAGAACAGAACCACGACTGGAACACAGAACAGAACCGGGACTGGAACATAGACCAGAACCGGGACTGGAACACAGAACAGAACCGGGACTGGAACATAGACCAGAACCAGAACTGGAACACAGAACAGAACCGGGACTGGAACATAGACCAGAACCAGGACTGGAACACAGAACAGAACCAGGACTGGAACATAGACCAGAACCAGGACTGGAACACAGAACAGAACCAGGACTGGAACATAGACCAGAACCAGGACTGGAACATAGAACAGAACCAGGACTGGAACACAGAACAGAACCAGGAATGGAACATAGACCAGAACCAGGACTGGAACACAGAACAGAACCAGGACTGGAACACAGAACAGAACCAGGACTGGAACATAGACCAGAACCAGGACTGGAACACAGAACAGAACCAGGACAGGAACACAGAACAGAACCAGGACTGGAACACAGAACAGAACCAGGACTGGAACATAGACCAGAACCATGACTGGAACACAGAACAGAACCAGGACTGGAACACAAAACAGAACCGGGACTGGAACATAGAACAGAACCAGGACTGGAACACAGAATAGAACCGGGACTGGAACATAGAACAGAACCGGGACTGGAACATAGACCAGAACCAGGACTGGAACACAGAACAGAACCGGGACTGGAACACAGAACACAACCAGGACTGGAACATAGAACAGAACCGGGACTGGAACACAGAACAGAACTGGGACTGGAACATAGACCAGAACCATGACTGGAACACAGAACAGAACCAGGACTGGAACACAGAACAGAACCGGGACTGGAACATAGAACAGAACCAGGACTGGAACATAGACCAGAACCGGGACTGGAACATAGAACAGAACCAGGACTGGAACATAGACCAGAACCAGGACTGGAACACAGAACAGAACCGGGACTGGAACACAGAACAGAACCGGGACTGGAACACAGAACAGAACCAGGACTGGAACATAGACCAGAACCAGAACTGGAACACAGAACAGAACCAGGACTGGAACATAGACCAGAACCAGGACTGGAACATAGAACAGAACCAGAACTGGAAGACAGAACAGAACCAGGACTGGAACATAGAACAGAACCAGGACTGGAACATAGACCAGAACCAGGACTGGAACACAGAACAGAACCAGGACTGGAACATAGACCAGAACCAGGACTGGAACACAGAACAGAACCAGGACTGGAACATAGAACAGAACCACGACTGGAACACAGAACAGAACCAGGACTGGAACATAGAACAGAACCAGAACTGGAACACAGAACAGAACCAGGACTGGAACACAGAACAGAACCAGGACTGGAACATAGACCAGAACCGGGACTGGAACAGAACCGGGACTGGAACATAGACCAGAACCGGGACTGGAACACAGAACAGAACCGGGACTGGAACATAGACCAGAACCGGGACTGGAACACAGAACAGAACCAGGACTGGAACACAGAACAGAACCAGGACTGGAACATAGACCAGAACCAGGTCTGGAACACAGAACAGAACCAGGACTGGAACATAGAACAGAACCGGGACTGGAACACAGAACAGAACCGGGACTGGAACATAGACCAGAACCGGGACTGGAACACAGAACAGAACCACGACTGGAACACAGAACAGAACCGGGACTGGAACATAGACCAGAACCGGGACTGGAACACAGAACAGAACCGGGACTGGAACATAGACCAGAACCAGAACTGGAACACAGAACAGAACCGGGACTGGAACATAGACCAGAACCAGGACTGGAACACAGAACAGAACCAGGACTGGAACATAGACCAGAACCAGGACTGGAACACAGAACAGAACCAGGACTGGAACATAGACCAGAACCAGGACTGGAACATAGACCAGAACCAGGACTGGAACACAGAACAGAACCAGGAATGGAACATAGACCAGAACCAGGACTGGAACACAGAACAGAACCAGGACTGGAACACAGAACAGAACCAGGACTGGAACATAGACCAGAACCAGGACTGGAACACAGAACAGAACCAGGACTGGAACATAGAACAGAACCAGGACTGGAACACAGAACAGAACCAGGACTGGAACATAGACCAGAACCGGGACTGGAACACAGAACAGAACCAGGACTGGAACACAGAACAGAACCAGGACTGGAACACAGAACAGAACCAGGACAGGAACATAGACCAGAACCAGGACTGGAACACAGAACAGAACCAGGACTGGAACATAGACCAGAACCAGGACTGGAACATAGACCAGAACCAGGACTGGAACACAGAACAGAACCAGGACTGGAACACAGAACAGAACCTGACAGCCTAACACATTCCACTGGTTCTGATCCACATAGAACAGACGCTGACGTACAGAGACACTGGTTTGGTTTTTAATTACAGGGAGGTGAAGTATAATAAGTCCAACAGATAATGTAAACACACACAGAGAGACAAACAACGAAGGGTTAAAGAAAAAAAGAGAAAGAAACCAAACACAAATAAAGCATGAAACCTGTTTTAGTCCAGATCTGTCAAACTCATGTCAGTTCAGGTTCCACATTCAGCCCAATACGATCTGAAGTGGACCAGAACCAGTCCAATAATAAGAGTGGAAAAGTAGAATTTCATTATAAATAATGTTTCCATCTACAAAGTTTCATTAAAACTGTGAATAACATGAACAACCTTAATGTCTTAAAAATCAGTGCAATTGAACCAATATTCTGCCTCAGTTTATCATTTCCACATGTACATTCTAACGTACAGATACAGTGGATCTACAAATGCATAAAACATTTAATAACAAACTGAATATTAGTACAAATACACTGACTTTTCTTCAGTTTGTTCATATTGGATTAGATTATTCACACTTTTTGTGAAGGGATAGATTCTAAATGTAAACATTTTCATGTAATTTAACTTTTTTACACTAAAGCAAAGAGAGAATTGTAGAATTGTCATTATTATTGTCATTACTGTTATTCTGATAGTATTTTACTGGTTCTGATCCACATCATATGTGTCTGTATGTGGAGCCTGAACTAAAATCATTTTTACATCCTTGATTGTTCACATCTTCAGTGTAATTGGTGCATTCCATGAAGTCCTCCCATGGGCTGTATGTGTGACAGGCCTGTTTTACACTGACACTGCAAAAATCTACATCTGACCAAGTGTATTTTTCTCATTTCTAGTCCAAATATCTCATCACACTTAAAATAAGACAGAATCACCTAAAGAGGAACTTTTCAGTGAGGTAGAAGAACCAAGATAATTTCCACTTGTTCCATTGGCAGATTTTTTTTTTGCTTGAATTAAACAACAAAATCTGCCAAAAAAAAAAAAAAAAAAAAAAAGAAGACAGCATTCACTGCAAAAATTTACCTTACCAAGATAATTTTCACTCATTCCATTGGCAGATCTTTGCTTGAATTAAGCAAAAAATAAATAAATAAATAAATAAAATAAATCTTGAAATAAGTAAAAAAAAAAAAAATCATGAATTTAGCACAAAAAAAAAAAATTCTTGAATTATGCCAAAAAAAATCTTGAATTAAGCTAAAAAAAAATTTTAAAATGTTGAATTAAGCAAAAAAAAAAATAAAAAAATGAATGAAGCAAAAAATATTAAGCACAAAAAAACTTGAATAAAGCAAAAAAAATCTTGAATTTAGCAAAAAAAAATCTTGAATTAAGTGAAAAAAAATCTTGAAATAAGCAAAAAAAAAATCTTGAATTAAGAAAAAATAAAAATCTTTAATTGAGCAAAAAAAAAAAATCTTGAATTAAGTGAAAAAAAATCTTGAAATACGCAAAAAAAAAAATCTTGAATTATGCCAAAAAAATCTTGAATTAAGCTAAAGAAAAATCTTGAATTAAGGAAAAAATATTGAATGAAGCAAAAAAAAATATTGAATTCAGCACAAAAAAGTTGAATGAAGCAAAAAAAAAAAATCTTGAATAAAGCAAAAAATCTTTAATTTAGCAAAAAAAAAAAAAAAAAAATCTGGAATTATGCCAAAAAAAATCTTGAATTAAGCAAAAAGAAAAATCTTGAATTAAGCGGAAAAAAAACCTTGAATTAAGTGAAAAAAATCTTGAAATAAGCAAAAACAATCTTGAATTTAGCAAAAAGATCTTGAATTATGCAAAAAAATTATCTTGAATTAAGCAAAAATCAATCATTCAATCAATCAATCAATCTTGAATTAAGCAGCAAAAAATCTGACAATGGAACAAGTGAAAATTATCTTGTTCAGATCTGTTGAAATCAGATTTTCCAGATCTACTGTCTGTAAATCAGTTCTTCTATCTCACAGAAAAGTTCCTCTTTAGGTGATTCTGTCTGATTTTAAATGTGATGAGATGTTTATTGTTATATTTAGATTTTTCCAGTGTAGTCCATAAACGCTGGTTTTCTGCTCTAAACACCTCTTACAAAGGTTTTTGCTGCTGAACTCTATCATCTGTCTGATGTCTTTGACCCTTTAACACCAAACGTATCATGTTTGATCCATGAGTTTCAAAGCCCTCTACATGATCAGTCATATTTTTTTTGTTTAAAAACCTGGTGTATATAATTAGATACATGCAATGCACAGATAATCCACCAGGGGGAGGAGTTCATTCGCCAGAGGCCTTTCAGTGACACTACAAGACTGACATTAATGAGGAAGAAATGGGACCATTTAGAAAAGGAATTAACACTTTAGTAGACATGTTTGTGGTAGATTATGGTTTTGTTTGTTCAAAAAGAAAAACCAGAAAAACCCAACCAGATCCGAGCTCACCTCGGATCAGATCCAAGCTCACGTCGGACCGCTGGGACTGGGTCCATGGTGCGCTCGGACCCTGTGATCTCGGATCTGGTCGGGACGTGACGCAGGGAAAACCAGAAACTGTGGCGCTGGAAAATGCTAACAGTTCAGCAGAACTGCTAACCTGATCACCTCTCAGTTGTTTGTGTTTCTCCTGTGGGCTCCTGTGGCACTGTCACTATTTCTCTTTCTGCTCCATGGCACCTGGTACCAGCTGTGGTCCGGGTGTCCTGGTACCAGCTGTGGTCCGGGTGTCCTGGTCCCAGCTGTGGTCCGGGTGTCCTGGTGCCAGCTGTGGTCCGGGTGTCCTGGTTCCAGCTGTGGTCCGGGTGTCCTGGTACCAGCTGTGGTCCGGGTGTCCTGGTTCCAGCTGTGGTCCGGGTGTCCTGGTACCAGCTGTGGTCCGGGTGTCCTGGTGCCAGCTGTGGTCCGGGTGTCCTGGTACCAGCTGTGGTCCGGGTGTCCTGGTACCAGCTGTGGTCCGGGTGTCCTGGTGCCAGCTGTGGTCCGGGTGTCCTGGTACCAGCTGTGGTGCAGGTGTCCTGGTACCAGCTGTGGTGCAGGTGTCCTGGTACCAGCTGTGGTCCGGGTGTCCTGGTACCAGCTGTGGTCCGGGTGTCCTGGTGCCAGCTGTGGTCCGGGTGTCCTGGTGCCAGCTGTGGTCCGGGTGTCCTGGTGCCAGCTGTGGTCCGGGTGTCCTGGTGCCAGCTGTGGTCCGGGTGTCCTGGTACCAGCTGTGGTCCGGGTGTCCTGGTACCAGCTGTGGTGCAGGGTGTCCTGGTACCAGCTGTGGTGCAGGTGTCCTGGTACCAGCTGTGGTCCGGGTGTCCTGGTACCAGCTGTGGTCCAGGTGTCCTGGTACCAGCTGTGGTGCAGGTGTCCTGGTACCAGCTGTGGTCCGGGTGTCCTGGTACCAGCTGTGGTGCAGGTGTCCTGGTACCAGCTGTGGTGCAGGTGTCCTGGTACCAGCTGTGGTCCGGGTGTCCTGGTGCCAGCTGTGGTGCAGGTGTCCTGTCTCCCTGTAGCTCACTCACTCATTCCGTCCTCTGCTCAGGCTGTAACTGACACTGTTTAGTGTAATTCTTTTCTTATGGGACACATTTCAGTTTCACAGAGCAGCAGATGATCAACTGACCTCCAGTAACAGAACACAGCAGACGTGGGTTTAAGGCAGAAGCTGGAGCCGGCGCTGGAGCCAGGTCAAACCCACCAATAGAAACTCTTCTCTCATCCATCGGCGTAGGCCACGCCCATTAAGTGCTGTTAAATTCGGAAGTAAAACTTTTGAAGTTGCAAACAAAGAGGAGTGATTTTCAAACAAAACTTTTGAAGTCTCAAGCAAAAGTTTTTAACTCACAAGCAAAGAGGACGGATTTATAAGTAAAATGATCTGGTTTTTTTATTGCCAGTCTTTTGCTCTCAAATCTCTTTTTCGGTTGCAAATCCATTCTTTTTGATTGATGAGTTAAGAAACACATTTCTCTCCATAGTGTTTACTGCTATACTCCGTCATGTTGAGCAGGTTGGTTTTTGCCGCTCAGTCTGACTTAGAGGGGCGTGGCCTGGAGGGGGGGGGAGTGACCTATGTGCATAGCCTCTACATCCCCAAAACTCCATTTCAGGGTTATAGTAATTTTACCGACATGGTTTTTATACAAAAAAAGTGAAAAAAAACAACATCAATAAGAACGTACAACCAATTTTAAACCAAACTTTATTTAAAGGCAACTGCATAACTTGGATACATCACCTGTGAAGGACACAGAAAAAAGCACATAAATATGTCAAACAACAGAGGAAACAAACAAACAAACAAATAAACAAAACCCAAACCAAAAAAACACCTAAGTGTGTTGACCATGGGGACATGAAGGAGTCCTGGTCCCTGGTGGACTGACCAAAGGACCCAAAGGGACAGTAACCCCCCTTAGTTTGTGACCTGGACAGGGGGACAGTGAACCTTTATGCAGGTGTGGGACACAGATGGACATTTGGACGATGGACTGTGTGGACAGTCATCACACCACAGTTCATCCTCTTATATTCAGTGGAACGGAACACTGGGACTAAATCCAAATATCAGTTATTACTTTCATCCTGAAACTGATCAATTTAGTCTAATTTGGCTCTAAACCACAGGTGTCCAACATACGGCCTGTGGTCCAGAACCGGACCACCAAAGGGTCCAATCCAGGACACGGGATGAATGTGTGAAACGCAAAAATTAGACTGAAGAAATGAACGATCAAGGACGTTACAGTCCTGTTAGTTCAGGTTCTACATTCAGACCAGTCTGATCTAAAGTGGATCAGAACCAGGAAAAAACCATCAGAAATACTGACAGCTACAAATGTTTGTCTTTGTTTTAGTGTAAAAAAAAAAAGTACAATTACATAAAAATGTTTACATTCAGAAACTATCCTTTCACAAACTACAGTCTCTTTTCCATCGACTCAAATTGTGTGAATAAAAATTTACCTAATGGAAAAACGACAATTTCACTAAAACTCTTGTTTTTCGATTAAGTTTTTGCGCTGCAAGAGGTGGTTTTTTTGGGCATAACACAAATGGCATATCACACAAAACTGCAACAGAAAGACCTTTTTCTGAAACTAGAGTCACATGAATTAAAAAAACAAAAACAAAAAAATGAATGTTGATGGACGTTACAACAAGAGAAGAAGAATGAAACACCAGGAAACCCAATCGTTTTTGAACTTAGTACCAGATAGAGGGGTAATATAGAATAATAATGAATATATCTGTAAATAAACACCATATTTATGTTTGTCGTCATGTTTATGGAATGACTTCTCGTGTCATCTTGCGATAATAAACAAATCACTGCATTTATGATTTAATGGAAAAACCGACATTAGACACTTTTGTTTTTTCACATGAAGTGAACCAGTTGCTTTTCCTTTGACCCTCAAATTTCGCAAATATAAAAATTTACGTAATGGAAAAGCGACAATTTTGCCAAAACTCTCATATTTCAATTAAAAGTTTTTGTGCTGCAAGAGGTGGTTTTCGGGCGTAACACAAATGGTATTTCACAGAAAACTGCAATGGAAAGACCTTTTTCCACAACTAGGGTCACATGAATAAAAAGAACGGATGTTGACAGATGTTACAACAAGAGAAGAAGAAGAATGAAACACCAGGAAGCCCAATCATTTTTAAATTTAGTAGGAGATAGAGGGGTAATATAGAATAATAATGAATATATCTGTAAATAAACACCATATTTACGTTTGTCACCATGTTTATAGAAAGACTTCTCGTGTCATTTCGCGATAATAAATAAACAAATCATCGCATTTATGATTTAATGGAAAAACCCACATTATGAACTTCTGTTTTTTCAACATTTAGTAAATATTGGTAAAGTTTTGCGCAGATGTCCGATGGAAAAGAGACTAATGTGAGTAACCTGAACAAATATGAACATTAACTGTCGTATCAGACTTAAGTGCAGACTGTTCTAAATAAACTGTGTTTGTAGATCCACTGTGATCTGTACGTTCTAATGAACATGTGGAAATGAGGTGGAATGTTGTTAAAATGACACTTATTTTTCATAGAAGTTTCAGGTTGTTCCTGTCATTCACATTTGATAATGTCATTGTGTTTTGTTTTTTTTTATTGTTGTTCTGTTACTGGTCCGGCCCACTTTAGGTCCTACTGGGCTGAAGGTGGAACCTGAACCTGGATGACTCTGACGGTCCTGATCTGAACTGTGATGAGGACTGGACCATTAACGGTTCTACTGGGACCAGCATCCGGTTCCTCATGTTCAGACCATAATCGAGTTCAAAACCACAAAGAACCAGGTTTAGATGGTTTTCATGTCAACACTCAGGGTTGTGCTTATTTTAACATGAATGAAAATAAAAACGTGAACATGAGAGGAACCGGCTTTGTTGCATTTTTCCCTCATTTTCACACCAGTATCTTCTCCATTTGTTGTTTTACTAATTACCTACAAATAAAAATAACCACATGGTTTTTTCAACTGTTATGATCAAAACTACGACGACGTATTTAGGCCACATAAGAAAAACACCTGTCAATACCAGAATAAAGTCGTAAAATATCAACATAAAACCTGTAATTTAATGAGAATAAAGTCAAATACAAAAAGAGTCATAATTTTATGACAATGAAGTCGTAATTTTATGAGAATAACGTCGTAATTTAAAAACAGGCGGGAAAAATATCATAATATTATGGCAATAAAGTCGTACCCACTCGTTGAATAATGGATAATTCGGAACATTTTGTGAGGTTCTACTTTCATTTAGGTTTAGGCACAAAGGCCAAATACTGAGTCTATTAGCCCCTCCCACCAAATACTGAGCTTATTAGCCCCGCCCACCATCAACACATTAGCATTATTCGAAGGACTTTGAAGACAGTTCGCACACGTTTGGGTTTGTTTCGTCGTAAGAACTGAACAGATTTGGAGCAAATGACCTCTTAAGTGGAGGAGGAACTGACAATTTCTAAATTATGACTCTTTAATCGCACTATTGCAAATGTACTTTTTCAACATATTACTAATACCTTAGTCTATGGAAGAGGATTAGGGCCACTGGGGGAAAAAAATGAAGATCCAATAGGTTTTTTTAAATTATTGTTATTATGAGAAAAAAAGTCAGAATTCTGACTTTTTCCTCACAATAATAATAAAAAAAAAATATATTGGACCTTAATGTGATTAGATTTTTTCCCAGTGGCCCTAATCCTCTTCTGTATTAATCTCATAAATGTACAACATTATTTTTTATTAAATTATGATTTTTTTTTAAACTATGACTTTATTCTCATAATATTATGGCTTTATTCTCAAAATATTACGATTTTATTCTGGTTGTGACAAGTGTTTTTATTTTTCCGATGTGGTGCTAATACGCTGTCGTAGATATCGATGAACATGAATGTATTTTTTATTTATTTATTTATTTTTATCGTCCCGTCCTGTGAATGGGAAATCCAGAGGGATTCATCGACGCCATATTGTTTGATTGTGAGTTTGTACTGTGTCCTTTTCTTCATAGTCAACATTCAGTAACATGCCCAAATCTATTGAAGGTGAACAACGTAAAAACGTACTGATTGAATGGAACATCTAGCCCACATTCAGCGCCTAGAGGACGACACCAGGGAAGTGAACAGGACTGAGCGTCTGCTAAATACAATGAGCACTGAACGGCTGATAAGAGTAATAGACTTTTTCACAACATTTCTCTGACGTTTTCCTTTTTTTTTTTTTTTTTTTAAATTTCCGTGTCTTTCCATTGTCCTCATAGGAAACTTCAGGTCTACTCCGCAGATGTCAAACATACGGCCCGGGGGCCAAAACCAGCCCCCCCAAAGGGTCCGATCCAGTCCGATGGGAAAATGCAAAATTACACTGATCATATCAACAGGTAACGGCATCGAAAACCAGTTCAGGTTCCACATTCAGACCAATTCAGTCTCAAAGGGGTCAGACCAGTAACATACTATCATAATAACCGATCAATCAGGGGTATCAAACATGAGGCCCGGGGGCCAAAACTGGACCACCAAAAGGTCCAGTCCGGCCCTTTGGTGAAGATATGCTTCACCTGTTTCAATTGTTTTTATTTTAAACTGTTTTTATCCGTCTTACTTATTTTCTATTTTTATTCTCTGTATTTATTATACCCTGCCTGTAACACTGAGATTTTTAGATAAAAATGTAAAGTGCGTTACAAATATAACTTATAAAACTTATTATTATTAGATATGAACGATCAATCATTTTAGTTTGGGGGCGACATAAAGCTCTACTTCTATCCTAAGGGGGTTGGACTAGTAAAAGATGGTCAGAATAACCTAATAATAATAATAATAATAATAATAATAATAATAAAAATAATAATGATATAGACATAACATTGGAGGCATAATGGTGTTACTGAGGTTGTTCGTGTTATTCACATTTTTTAAAGGATCGTTTGTAGATGCAAACATTTTTATCATGTCATTGTATTGTTTTTGGTTTGGTTTGTTTGTTTGTTTACACTTTTAACAGCAAAACTATTGGTTGAATTCCTACATATTTGGGTTTATAGATTACCAGTGACCCAGAATAGATGTGGTTACATTTTGGGAAAAGTAGGTCAAAGTTCACATTTTTTTAGGAATTGTTAACCACCCCCCCACCCCCCCATTTACTTCTAATGGGTGAAATTTCAAATCACTTTAAAAATATCTATTTTAACTCAATTTACTTAAAATGTTGCAGAGATATACAGATTAATTTTAGACACCAATCTGCAAAATAGCTGAGGGAAATCTTTTGTTAAATTTGGACTTTTTTTTCCCTTTACTTATAAATTTGTGAAATTTCAAATGTCTATAAAAACACCAATTTTGTTTCAATTTACTTCAAACTAGGCACATATATAATTTTTATATTTAACAAATATTGAATATGCATGAAAGAGTGGATCGATGCCAAAACAGCTACAATGCGTGCGAGGGGCACCACTTGGAACCACTTGATTAAGGGAGAATTTATAGATGCAAACATTTTCATCATGTAATTGTATTTTTTTCCACTGATATTATTTTATTGGTCTGACCTGCGTGAGATTCTTTTGGACTGTATGAGTTTGACACCCCCTGGTGTAAATAATGGAAACCCCCAGTTTTTCTATTTTAGTGTAAAAAAAATTAAAATTACATGAAAACAAACTCTCCTTTCCCAAAAATATGTGAATAATCTGAACGAATCTGAACAACCTGAAATGTCTGCATATAAATCAGTGTAATTTTAACAATATTCTGCCTGTTATTAAATGTTTGTGTGTATTTGTAGATCCATCTGTATGTTATAATGAACATGTATAAATGATAAACAGAGGCAGAATATTGTTAAAATTGCACTTATTTTCCTTATATTTCAGGTTGCTCATATTATTCACATTTTTATGGAAACTTCTGTAAACATAATTCCATTTCATACTGTAGTTGGACTTTTCCTCTGTTCTTATTTGACTTTAGATCAGATTGGTCTGAATATGGAACTGAACTAAACTGACTCTGACCCTCAAGGTCTTGTCCATAAAAAGGACATTTCCAAACACCTGTGTTTGCGTTCTTTCAGATTCCAGGACAGACTTCTACCGTTCCCTCACATACAGACCACATTACCGTCCTACGGAGACGCCCCCGTCCTTCCGTCTCCCTCTGTCCTCTACATATCTTACATGTCTTCTTCATTAAACGTACACATTTATCCCACATCCAAACAGTGTGGATTCAGTTTCCCTTGTTCCTGGCTCCTCAAAAATTGTCTGATTCAGTTTTTTTCTCCCATGATCCTCTAGTTATTCCCTCCAGTGTGCGATGGCTTGGCTGAGCCAGGAGGCGTTGTCCGACTCCGGGGCTTTGGAAGGGTTTTCCTCCGACGGTGCATTGGTGGAAACCCCAGTGTCTCCGTTCTCTGGGTCGTTACTCAGTGACATCTTCTCCAGAGCTACATGAGTGACACGCATTCATATGGAAAGGAAAAGAAGGTTTAGTTAGTCCCACTTCAAATCACAACAGTCTGCACACGTCACACACTTTATTCTGTGTACAGTTACTAGGCCTGTAACGGTACACATACTGAACTGAACTGTGTCGATACACACCTGTTTGGTTCGGTACACAGCTGTACCCAAACGGCACAGTAGCTATGTTGAGGAAAAGAAAAAGGAACGAAAGACGTCGGTCGATGTGGAACTTTAAATACGCACAAGTTCCACACAGACATGTTGAAGGAGCGCACATTGACCCGAAAGCAGCTGATATAAGGTTAAAAAAAAAACCAAAAACTACAAATATGACGTCAACCTGGAGGGAAGAGACTGCAGACCCTCCACCATCAGTTCCGTCCTGTTTGGGATCAGTTTGGGTTCAGGTGAAAGACAACCACCTCTGTTATACACACTGTATAATAGAGGAATAGAGGCCAGGAGGTGGACGTAAAGTTTCACTTTATTTCACGCCAGCGTTAGTTATGGACTGCATCCTCACTGTATTAATGCATGTTTTCATCCTGCTCCTTTCCCATCATTTAGATTGGAATAAATAAATAAAATGAAATGAAATATTATAAAATGGAAGTGGACCCTCTGTGTGTGTGTGTGTGTGTGTGTGTGTGTGTCTAATATTACACACACACACAGTCCATTTCCCTATTAAAACATAAGACGTAAACTCCGGTCTGACACGTACCCTGCAGTGATGCAGAGCTGTTGCTAGGCGCCGCTGTGCTGCTGTCCTCCAGTTCATCCAGATACAGCCGGTAGCGGTGGCCGCTGTCGTCTTCATACTCCACATTCTCATCATCGCTGTCCACCTCTGGAGCCACGTACACCACCTCGAACTCAATCTGTCCTCGCTGAGACACAACAAAGACCATTACAAACAACATATGCAACCACTAGGGATGAACAGTAACTATCAGCGCCGAAAATTATCGGTCCGATATTGAGGAAAAAAGTGACATCATTGACATAATTTCGATATTAAAGTTTTCCCCGATAAATACAGCCCAAAATAATACATCTAAATTGCTTAGATTTGGTGCATTTTGCCAGTACACAGTGTACGTTGTTGCCTTGGCAACCATCATAAAACCAAGATGAAGAAGAAGAAGAAGGTGCGGCTCAAGTATAAACTTTTCTGGGCTAACAGCCTCCAGGGGGCGCTCTTGCAGGAAGCGCAAAAGCAAGACAGACAGGTGGAAGAGGTGATGAAGAGGAGGAGTGTGAAGCTGAACTTTTAACAATCATTTTGCACAAACCCTCATCATGGAAAACACAGTGAAATGCATATGATGCAGCTTTGAAGTTCAAACCAATCGATGTGTCTGTAAAGAAGGAAATAGAGCTGCAGCACGAAGAGACAAAGAGAGACAACGGAAGAGAGACGTAGAAGGAGTGTGACGGAGCATTTGAGGATGTTCAACTGAAGAACACTGAAGAAGATGACTGCAGCGGTTTAATGAGCAGAAGAAGAGGAAGACACAGATCAGTGACTGTTCTGGGTTTCTGAACCAGCCTGTTCCTGACGTGTTACAGACACTGTTTGGAAAAAAGCAGTGAAGGCATGGAAATAAATATTTAAATCATCTTTCTGTTTACCATCTGTCTGTGGAAATATTTCATGTTACAACGTGGACACCTGCGCCTTATATTCAGGTGTGACCTATAGCCCAGAAAATACAGTAAATATGATGAGGAGCAGCAGTTTAACCCAGGACGGAAATGGAAGAGTTTGAAGGAACTCCAGCTCTTCTCTTCTCTTCTCTTCTCTTCTCTTCTCTTCTCTTCTCTTCTCTTCTCTTCTCTTCTCTTCTCTTCTCTTCTCTTCTCTTCTCTTCTCTTCATCAGTAACTTCATGCTGACTTGTTCTTTTTATGGACTCTATATATTCGTTATGTAAATTAGCAGTTGGTCAATATGAGCTCAGTGTCTTCCTCCTTCTCCATTTCAGACATAAAGTGGTCATTGGACATTGTGTTCTTTTTTGTTGCTTGTTGCCTTCGATGTTCTGGAATGTTCTGTTTAAATCTGTGGTTTCTCTTTGCCCTTTGTTCACTTTTGTATTTAGTTCCTACTTTTGTCTGAAATAAAGTTCATCATCACCATCCAGCTGTAAAGTGTATTAGTGCGTATGTGAAGTGTGCAGATGCATGGTCACCTGCTGCGACAGAATGGTAACAGCCTCTTTGTGTTTGGAGTCTCGTAGGTTGATACTGTTGACAGCCAGGATGGCGTCTCCTACGTGCAGACCTCCACATCTGTCTGCGGGCTGACTGGGATGGATCTCAGAGATCAGAATGGGAACGCCGTGCTCCTTCCCACCCTGACGACAAAACAGACCAAAACTAGTTTTACACTGAATAGAATAGAATAGAATAGAACACAGGTGTCAAACATGTGGCCCGGGGGCCAAATCCGGCCCACCAAAGGGTCCAGTCTGACCCCTGGGTTGAATCTGTGAAATGCAAAAATTACACTAAAATATTAACAATCCTTTTAGTTCAGGTTCCACATTCAGACCAGTTTAATCTCCAGTGGGCAGGACCAGTAAAATACAATCATAATAAAATAATGAAATTCCAAATTTTTCTCTTTGTAAATGTAAATATTTTCATGTATTTACACTAAAACAAAATATAATTTTGCAAAAAATGTGAATAACCTGAACAAATATGAACAACCTGAGATGTCTTAAGAGAAATAAGTACAATTTTAACAATATTCTGCCTGTTACTAAATGTTTTATGTTTGTAGATCCACTGTGATCTGTAAGTTATAATGTACATGTGTAAATGATAAACTGAGGCTGAATATTTTTAAAATTACACTTATTTTTTCAGTTTCTTCATGTTATTCACATCTTTTGAGAGGATAGTTTGTAGATGTAAACCTTTTCATAATGTAAATTTGCTTTTTTTTTGCTCTAAAACATAGAGAAAAGTTTGGAGTTGACATTATTTATATATTATTATGTTGTTATTTTACTGGTTTGGCCCACCACAGATCAAATTTAGTTGAATGTGGAACTCAACAAAAATGAGTTTGACACCCCTGGAATAGAATAGAATAGAATAGAATAGAAAAGAATAGAATAGATAACATATAGACCAGTATATTCTAACATAAATAAACCTAAGCCCCCTGCCAAACCCAAACAGTTGGACCATCTTACCGTTATAGAAATCCCCAGGCCTTCGTGGTCATCTTTGACGAGCACCACTTTTCGGATGGGTCCAACGCCCTGGGATTTCTTCAGCATGTCTGGGTCCTGCACACACATCCACACTGAACCATGAACACACACACTGGTTCTGCTGGGGTGCACATGTGGACCAGCGTCCTGGGTCTACACTTACGTGTCCCACAGGAGAGGGCAGGGGCTTCTTGGGGTCGTTGCGACCTCTGCACGCTCGGATGACGGTCTTGTGGCGGTGGAGGTGGATCTCTGCTTCCAGCTGGTTCCACAGTTTGTCGTGCGCTGGCCCTTTCATGTCACGACCCAGTAACTGGATCTGCTGAACCCTGGACCATCACACACACAACGTCAGTTATCTGGAATTATTTCAGCTACAGAAGGATGAAACTGAAACGTGTGTTCTGTGTCGACACGAGAGGAAACACAACTAATCTGTTCGACCATTTATGTCGGCACCACACAGATATTATATCCTGCTGAGTAGGTTGTCATATCACAATATATATCGCAAGGTTAAAAAAAATTGCAGTCAGTTTTTTCCAATATCGTGCAGCCCTAACACACACACACACACACACACACACACACACACACACACACACACACACACACACACACACACACACACAGAGTCTGGTCAACTTCCTCTTTTCCTTCAGAGCAGATCTTACAACAGAACAGTTCCATGGACCAAATGCAAAGCAGAACTACAGACGTTAACAATTATGGTTTTTTAAATACTCATTATTTGTGATGCATTTCCATCAGTGCACATGAATACAAGAGCTACTGCTCCAAATCAGAACCAGAACCAGAACCAGAATCCTTTATTAATCCAAGGGGAAATTACTGTGTCACAGTTGCTTATATTATCCTCCTCAGACCCAGGAAATGTCAGCAAAGTACCAGCTTTTTTCGTTTTTTATTAAATCAGTGTCTATATTGGAAACATCATGATGCAACAGTTTTTTCAGACGCAGTTTTTAAAATTTTTATGGAATGTCTTTTGTGGTGGACAGTTTTCTTTTGTTTTGTTTTGTATAAAGTTGTGAAACTCTTGTCTACAAATGTGGACAGAAAACCCAGAGCTGGGTCTGAGGAGGTTAAATATTAAAAAGGAAGTGGATACTGCGTGTGTGAGTGTGTGTGTTTGTGTGTTTGTGTGTCTGGGACATCACACAAACTGCGTACAGAGCTGACTGCTGCAGTTTGGCATACTTACAGCGGAGGCCAAAATTATTAGCCCCCCCCCTTATGAAATTAGACAAAACTCATGATTTCTCCATGAAAATGACCATTAACAACAAGTGTTTATAGTGTGTTTGTTTCCAAAATAACAAAGACAAAAAGTCCACTAAGTCTGATTAGGATATTTTATCAATTAATGAAATGTTATTTATATAGCGCTAAATGATAACAAAAGTTATGATTTGGTTATGACACTTTACACACAGACCTGGTCCAAACCAGACTCTGAAGCCAATTTACAAAAACCAACAGAATCCTCCAGGAGTAAACACTAGTGAGTGGAGACAGAAGAAGGAAAAAGTACCTTTAACAGGTTTAAACCTGGAGCAGAACCAGACTGAGGAGGGACGAGTGACAGGAGAGAGAGAGAGAGAGAGAGAGAGAGAGAGAGAGAGAGAGAGAGAGAGAGAGAGAGAGAGAGAGAGAGAGAGAAGAAGAAGAAGAAGAAGAAGAAGAAGAAGAAGAATAGGGGGAGACACATGGATGCAAAGCAAACTGAACTGGAACTGTCAAAACGGTGAGCCTCCTGTCCACAGTGGACGCTGGTACTGGTACAATGGTGCACTGTCACTGGTATTAGCACTGGTACTGGTACTGGTAATGATACTGGTACAACAGTGCACTGGTACTAGTTCTGGTGCTAGTACAACAGTGCACTGGTACTGGTACTCTTACAGTGCCAGTACTGGTAATGGCGCTGGTACTGGTTCTGCCAGGTTCTACTATAATACTGTCAGACCAACATTGCTCAGATCCGTCTTTCCGTATGTGCTGGTTCTGTTCAAACCTTACCTTCCTGCTAGTTCCTTGTCCAGGTACTTGGCTGCCAGTCTGGCGCCGTAAACCTCCGCCTGCAGAACCGCCATGTGTCTGCGCAGAGCCTCGTTCTCCTTCTTGTACAGTTTGACCTCGGCCTCTAACCTCGACTCTGCCAGCTTCTCCTTTTTGCTGGACTCAAACTCCTGTTCCTAAAACAAAGAACATGACGAGTAAAGATATCAATAAAATGCATCATTATATTATTATGATAATTATTATAATAATAAAGACTGTAGACTGTGATCCTATTATATCTAGAACCCAGTTATTTCACTCAGGTTCTGACAAATTCGTAGTTATTGTATTAAAAAAGGTAACTTTTAATCTCAACTGTATTTGGGATAAAGAATTTCTGCACAATTTGTTTAGGAAATTCTATTACTGAACACTATTTTTGTACTTCAGAAATTTTGTCTCGAAGTGCATTGTGGGAACGGCGACCAAGCGAAAGCAGTGTCTCCCAGATTCAGGTGGAAATCGGTCCAGATCTCTCCAGTGTGAACTCCTCCAGTCCACCAGGGTGGTTTTCCAGAGTGAGTCTAGTCAGTGGATGGAGGTGAAGGACACATTTGGATTCAACACTCACCCACAGACAGACGAACTGCTGCTGCAGGAACTCACATTCCCATAATGCACTGAGCCACAACATTTCTGAAAAGGCCTGAGTGACATTTGGGTTTGTTCTGTAAACAAACAGACTGTGTAGGCTCTGACTCAAGTTTTACACATTTGAACACAAAATAGTGATGAAAGTCATACACTGTTTTAAAGTGTTCAAACTTATGACAAACAAACAAACAAACAAACAAACAAGCAGGCAAACGAAGAAATAAACAAACAAGCACACAAACAAAACTACTTGATTTTGTTAGTGAGTTATTCTATATTATTCAACTAGGAACGAATCTAGACACAGCACACACAGTCTTACCTTCTCCTCCAAACATGGGACAGGCTTTAAGAAAGAAAGAAAGAGAGAAAGAGAGAAACAAACAAAAAAGAAAGGAAGAAAGAAAGACAGAAACAAACAAAAAAGAAACAAAGAAACAAAGAAAGAAAAAAGAAACAAAAAAGAAAGAAAGAAAGAAACAAACAAAAAAGAAACAAAAAAGAAAGAAACAAAGAAAGAAAAAAGAAGGAAAGAAAGGAAAAAGAAAGAGAAAAAAGAAAGAAAGAAACAAGAAAGAAAGAAAGAAAAAAGAAAGAAACAAAGAAAAAAGAGAAAAAGAAAAAGAAAAGAAGAAAAAAAGAAAGAAAAAAAAAAAAAAAAGAAAGAAAAGAGAAAGAAAAAAGAAAGAAAAAAGAAAAAAAAAGAAAAAAAAAAAAAAGAAGAAAAAGAAGAAAGAAAAAAGAAAAAAAAAGAAAGAAAGAAAAAAAGAAAGAAAGAAAAAAAAAAAAGAAGAAAAAGAAGAAAGAAAAAAAAAGAAAGAAGAAAAGAAAAGAAAAAAAAAGAAGAAAGAAACAAAGAAGAAGAAAACAAAGAAAAAAGAAACGAAGAAAAAAGAAAGCAAGAAAGAAAGAAAGAAAGAAAACCAAAAAACACAGAATTCAGATTAGAGAAAGTGTAATATGAACTTAACTGGAGTACATGTCAAATATGCTGTAAATATAGAATTAAACTGAATTTCAACTGAACTCAGAAAATGCAGCTGCTGAAAAAAACTGCATCATTATAAAATAAAACCTGGTCCAGACTTTGAGCTGCTGCAGCTGAACACTGACAGAACTGAAAGGACATCAACCCTATTAAACACATGTAGAGTGGATTCAGTCCAACTGGTCCATGGGACAGGGTACGTGGGACAGGGTCTGTGGGACAGGGTCTGTGGGACAGGGTCTGTGGGACAGGGGTACGTGGGACAGGGTCTGTGGGACAGGGTCTATGGGACAGGGTCTGTGGGACAGGGTCTATGGGACAGGGTCTGTGGGACAGGGTCTGTGGGACAGGGTCTGTGGGACAGGGGTACGTGGGACAGGGTCTGTGGGACAGGGGTACGTGGGACCTGATGTATTTGTACTTCTTTCACTGTCATTATTGTTCTGGTCTGGTCCGGTTCAGACCAGATTGGACTGAATGTCCTGAACTAAAATGTCTTTGACAGTTCTGTTACATGTCCATATGTTTATGTGAACCTGACTGGACCTGAAGACGAGTCTGTCCTCCAGCTCCACCTACCAGTCTGTCTTCGATGTGTCCTGTAGCTCCACCTACCAGTCTGTCTTTAATGTGTCCTGTAGCTCCACCTACCAGTCTGTCTTCGATGTGTCCTGTAGCTCCACCTACCAGTCTGTCTTCGATGTGTCCTGTAGCTCCACCTACCAGTCTGTCTTCGATGTGTCCTGTAGCTCCACCCACCAGTCTGTCTTCGATGTGTCCTGTAGCTCCACCCACCAGTCTGTCTGCGATGTGTCCTCTAGCTCCACCTACCAGTCTGTCTTTGATGTGTCCTGTAGCTCCACCTACCAGTCTGTCTTTGATGTGTCCTCTAGCTCCACCTACCAGTCTGTCTTTGATGTGTCCTGTAGCTCCACCCACCAGTCTGTCTTCGATGTGTCCTGTAGCTCCACCTACCAGTCTGTCTTCGATGTGTCCTGTAGCTCCACCTACCGTGTCCTGTAGCTCCACCTACCAGTCTGTCTTCAATGTGTCCTCTAGCTCCACCCACCAGTCTGTCTTCGATGTGTCCTGTAGCTCCACCTACCAGTCTGTCTTTGATGTGTCCTCTAGCTCCACCCACCAGTCTGTCTTCGATGTGTCCTGTAGCTCCACCTACCAGTCTGTCTTCGATGTGTCCTGTAGCTCCACCTACCAGTCTGTCTTCGATGTGTCCTCTAGCTCCACCTACCAGTCTGTCTTTGATGTGTCCTGTAGCTCCACCCACCAGTCTGTCTTTGATGTGTCCTGTAGCTCCACCCACCAGTCTGTCTGCGATGTGTCCTGTAGCTCCACCTACCAGTCTGTCTTTGATGTATCCTGTAGCTCCACCTACCAGTCTGTCTTTGATGTGTCCTGTAGCTCCACCTACCAGTCTGTCTTTGATGTGTCCTGTGGCTCCACCTACCAGTCTGTCTTTGATGTATCCTGTAGCTCCACCTACCAGTCTGTCTTTGATGTGTCCTCTAGCTCCACCTACCAGTCTGTCTTTGATGTGTCCTGTGGCTCCACCTACCAGTCTGTCTTTGATGTGTCCTGTAGCTCCACCTACCAGTCTGTCTTTGATGTGTCCTGTGGCTCCACCTACCAGTCTGTCTTTGATGTGTCCTGTAGCTCCACCTACCAGTCTGTCTTTGATGTGTCCTGTAGCTCCACCTACCAGTCTGTCTTTGATGTGTCCTGTGGCTCCACCTACCAGTCTGTCTTTGATGTGTCCTGTAGCTCCACCCACCAGTCTGTCTGCGATGTGTCCTCTAGCTCCACCTACCAGTCTGTCTTTGATGTGTCCTGTAGCTCCACCTACCAGTCTGTCTTTGATGTGTCCTGTGGCTCCACCTACCAGTCTGTCTTTGATGTGTCCTGTGGCTCCACCTACCAGTCTGTCTTTGATGTGTCCTGTGGCTCCACCTACCAGTCTGTCTTTGACGTGTCCTGTAGCTCCACCTACCAGTCTGTCTTTGATGTGTCCTGTGGCTCCACCTACCAGTCTGTCTTTGATGTGTCCTGTAGCTCCACCTACCAGTCTGTCTTTGATGTGTCCTGTGGCTCCACCTACCAGTCTGTCTTTGATGTGTCCTGTAGCTCCACCCACCAGTCTGTCTGCGATGTGTCCTCTAGCTCCACCTACCAGTCTGTCTTTGATGTGTCCTGTAGCTCCACCTACCAGTCTGTCTTTGATGTGTCCTGTAGCTCCACCTACCAGTCTGTCTTTGATGTGTCCTGTGGCTCCACCTACCAGTCTGTCTTTGATGTGTCCTGTGGCTCCACCTACCAGTCTGTTTTTGATGTGTCCTGTAGCTCCACCTACCAGTCTGTCTTTGATGTGTCCTGTAGCTCCACCCACCAGTCTGTCTGCAATGTGTCCTCTAGCTCCACCTACCAGTCTGTCTTTGATGTGTCCTGTAGCTCCACCTACCAGTCTGTCTTTGATGTGTCCTGTAGCTCCACCTACCAGTCTGTCTTTGATGTGTCCTGTGGCTCCACCTACCAGTCTGTCTGCGATGTGTCCTGTAGCTCCACCTACCAGTCTGTCTTTGATGTGTCCTGTGGCTCCACCCACCAGTCTGTCTGCAATGTGTCCTGTGGCTCCACCTACCAGTCTGTCTTTGATGTGTCCTGTAGCTCCACCTACCAGTCTGTCTTTGATGTGTCCTGTGGCTCCACCTACCAGTCTGTCTTTGATGTGTCCTGTGGCTCCACCTACCAGTCTGTCTGCGATGTGTCCTGTAGCTCCACCTACCAGTCTGTCTGCGATGTGTCCTGTAGCTCCACCTACCAGTCTGTCTGCGATGTGTCCTGTAGCTCCACCTACCAGTCTGTCTGCGATGTGTCCTGTAGCTCCACCTACCAGTCTGTCTGCGATGTGTCCTGTAGCTCCACCTACCAGTCTGTCTGCGATGTGTCCTGTAGCTCCACCTACCAGTCTGTCTTTGATGGACTCGGAGTCCTCGCTTTGGCCTTGCTTGGCGTGCAGCTGCAGTTGGAGCGCGTGCAGTTGCAGCAGCTGGTCGTGGACCTCTCTCTCCACCACTTCTCGCTCGGCCTGAGCCTCGGTCAGTTCTGAACGCAGGTCCACCAACTGGGCCTGGACAGGGACCAGAGGTGGACAGACGTAGTTAGGGACAGGTTAACAGTGATAACACGGATGAATGATAACAGTTTTTACAACCGGTGCAGATACTGATAACTTCCTGCTTCTTGTAACTGATGCCAAACACCAGTAGTTCCCATTCCTCCAGTTCTTTTATCTTTATTTCCAGTCAGTCTTTAACTCCGTTAATAGTCCAATAAATGCTTCTACAGAACCTAAAGCCTCTGTCTGCTTCAAATGGACAACAGACCAAAGGTTTTCAGTTCCATTTATGTCACAGAATTTGGTGATGATCGACCGCTGTTTTCACACATGAACCTACGTTCAGCTTTTTTAACGGTCAGCGTTTTCCAATGTCTCTGTTCTTCTGCTGCTGTCGGAACAAAACAACTGCTGGATCTTCCTCTGGGTCTGGACCTTCCTCTGGGTCTGGACCTTCCCCTGGGTCTGGACCTTCCCCTGGGTCTGGACCTTCCCCTGGGTCTGGACCTTCCCCTGGGTCTAGACCTTCCTCTGGGTCTGGACCTTCCCCTGGGTCTGGACCTTCCTCTGGGTCTGGACCTTCCTCTGGGTCTGGACCTTCCTCTGGGTCTGGATCTTCCTCTGGGTCTGGACCTTCCTCTGGGTCTGGATCTTCCTCTGGGTCTGGACCTTCCTCTGGGTCTGGACCTTCCCCTGGGTCTGGACCTTCCTCTGGGTCTGGACCTTCCTCTGGGTCTTACAGCTGTACCAGAGTAAGGAACTGAAAACCCTTCGACTGACAAACGATGGACTGATCCACTCTTCTTCTTGGTTTTTGGTTACCAAGGCAACAATGTGCACTGTGTACTGGTGAAATCTAATCTAAGCAATTTACATTTATTATTATGGGCTTTATTTATCGGTGAAAACTTTAATTATTGGAATTATCTGAATGATGTCATTTTTTTCCAATATCGGACTGATAATTATTGGTGTTAATAGCTATTGTGTATCCCTAATTAATAATACTAAAGGATTAGATAAGCTGATGCCTCAACTTATCATTTATACATGTGCATTACACACAGTGTTACACCAACGTGGTAACAGGCAGAATATTGGTAAAAAATTTGGAGTTTGGAACTAAAATGAGAACAATTTTTCATTCAGTGTCTTATTTGTCCAGGTCATTGTTCTTCTTGGTAGTTCTTCGAGGTTCAGCTGGACTAGTTTTGCTTCAAAAGAGCAAAGCTAGTCCAGTTGAACCTAGAACCTGGAAAAATGGAGTTGTCACTCTAGATTATTATGTTACTATTTTACTTTAGATCATATTGGTCTACATGTGGAACCTGAACTAAAATGAGTTTGACATCCTTGATTGTTAATATCTTCAGTGTAATTTTTGCACTTCGCAAACTCGTCCCATGGGCCAGATTGGACCTTTTAGCGGGCCAGTTTTGGCCCCTGGGCCACATGTTTGAGACCTGTGGTTTACTTCTTTGTAAATCAAACATTTCCATACGAGTCAGTTTTTGTTGTTCAGCACAATCATGACAAATGTCCCCGTTTTCTTTAGTCTAGTTCGGTAATTTCTTTGTAGTTCTGTAAATGCACAGACTTTCATTTTTTCTCCACGTATTCTGTTCAAACTAACCCTAAAGAACTTCTTAAATAATCACCACTTTGAGGTGAAACCTATAAGGACATCTTTTGGCTCCAGACAGTTTGTTTTTTTTCTACTTCGGTCCTAAAATGGTCGTTTCCATAGTAAAGTTTGACGACCCATGGACTGAACCATCACAGCAGGGTCACTACAGTCCATCTGACAGACGCTGAGGTTTTCACTTCAAACTATTCAGATCAATGTGTAATTTGATCATGTATTTGACAAATTCAACGAACCCTTGTTTAAAAAAAAAAAAAGTCATCACTGAAAAGCGGTAAAAGCAGTTTATCATTTGCTAATTTTTAAATTGTCAAATCAACTTCATCAGCTTTGAAAAAAATCTGATTATGGGAGTGTTTTTCAACCTTGGGGTCAGGACCCCACGTGGGGTCGCCTGGAATTCAAATGCGGTCACCTGAAATTTCTAGTAATTGATAAAAATAAGAATACAAACATACAAACATAAGCACAGACCTCCACCAAGGCAGATCAGTGCCCCCCTGATCCCCACCAAAATTTAATCATTTGTTCCTTGTGCCAGTATCAACATTTCCTGAAATTTTCAACCAAATCCATCCATAACTTTTTGAGTTATCTTGCACACGGACAGACAGACAGACAGACCAACCAACGGCGGCAAAAACAGAACCTCCTTGGTGGAGGTAAAAATCTGAGTTGAGTTGACAGAGCCAATCCCAATCCATATCAGACAAACTGTGGTTGTGAAACTGCAGCACTGTGGTTCTGTTTCTGTGTCAAATGTTCATTGTGGTCAGTTTCAGATGCTGCAGCTCTTTCATAATTCATAGTTTCAGTTCTTGTTTGTTCAGTATTAATTGTCCTCCTTGTAAATCACAGCTGGACTGACTGGACAGATCCTGACCAAGGAAAATCACATTCTCCCTTTGTGCAGTAATCTACACCTGGATTTACTGCCTCTGTCCACAATAATATACATTATATCAGTGGTTCTTAACCTGGGTTCGATCAAACCCTAGGGGTTCGGTGAGTCAGTCTCAGGGGTTCGGTGGAGGTCAGGACACACACTCGACTCATTAGTCAGGCGTGTGTGTCGGGCTAGGTCCATGTATGTAAACAAACGGCTTCGGAGACTCTTTCTCTGATTGACATCCAATATACGCATTTTGGTGTCGACAAATGGTAACGTATCCTGTTATTGCTAAGAAAGCCCTGGAAATTTTTAGGCCGTTTGTTACAAAATATCTTTGCGAGCAATCCTTTTCGAGGATGCTGGACATAAAAACGAAGAAAAAGGAACAGACTTTGCTGTGAAAATGACATGAGAGTGGCACTTGCCAAGGTGAAGCCACACATTTCTGAACTGGTCTCTCAAAGCCAACAGCAGAAGTCACACTGATCTGCAGTAAATATTCATTATTATTGTAGCCTGATGGAAATTAGGTGATGGGTGTGTGCTAAAATGTTAAAAACGATAAATAGCATAACTACAATAAGTTCATTATTGGAATACATAAGGTTAAAAATTAAAACCATTTCAGTGTGGTTGTATTAAAAAAGGTCATGTCTTTGTGAAAAGGTATGGAATTTGTTGTGAGTTCATGCACTGTATTGGTTTTGTTCTTTGAACACAGTGATGTTAATGCACGGTTCATTTTGTGCACCAGTAAAACATATACCTGTGTCTTGAATTTGAAAAAAATCATATTTTATTTTTTAATAAAGAAGGGTTCGGTGAATGCGCATGTTAGGGTAGAGACTGCGATTTGGTAGGATCGGCGATTCTACCAGTAGAGACTCCGATCATAGTCTCTACTGGTAGAAACTCCGATCCTGCCAGTAGAAGGGTTCGGGTTCGGGTTCGGGTTAGGATCGGAGTTTCTACCAGTAGAGACTCTGATCGGAGTTTCTACTGGTAGAGACCACGATCGGAGTCTCTACTGGTAGAAACTCCGATCCTGCCAGTAGAAGGGTTAGGGTTAGGGTTAGGGTTAGAGTTAGGATCGGAGTTTCTACCAGTAGAGACTCTGATCGGAGTTTCTACCAGTAGAGACTCTGATCGGAGTCTCTACTGGTAGAATCGCCGATCCTACCAGATCGCAGTCTCTACCCTGACACACATATGAAACTGGTGGGGTTCAGTACCTCCAACAAGGTTAAGAACCACTGCATTATACAGACTAAATGTGCTCTAAAATTAACCTGGATTTGAAACAGAGGATAGAAAACTATTACATGATCAAAAACAAATTAATTTTAGAAAAAAAAAACCAAAAGTGTTATTAATGTCTGGGGTCACCAGAAATTTGTGATGTTAAAATGGGGTCAGGAGACAAAAAAGGTTGGAACCACTGGAGTAAGAGAATAGTAGATACATTTATAAAGTATTACACAAATGTTTTAATACTTCTTCAACAGGGCTGGGCAATACGACGAACACGTTAAATCAGTGTCTGTCTTTGGTCCCAGATGTTTGTCCAAACGTGTCCAACTCCAGTCAGATCCTCATTCTCTCTCATCCATTCGTCTGTTTGTGGTTCTGCTCCTGAATCACTTCCTTCACACTGAACACCTTCATAAATGACTCCATCATAAACACAGTCCACTTGTTTACAGAACAAACTGAAACGTCACTTGGGCCTTTTCGGAAATTTGGTCAGAAAGTGCATTGTGGGAATGTGAGTTCCACGGAGCAGCAGCAACAAACATATGGAGAAAACAAGAAATGAACCCATGTCCACTACCGGGCCAGAACAAATGGAAGGAACCACTGTGAGTTCATCTTATAATATATATGGGGTGTGTGATAGTGAAAAACAATACTCACACATCAGTTTCATGGTATTTACAGAATATGTCTTTGTGTTGGTTTATCATACACACCTCACAAACATACAGAGTATGGGCGGGGCCTCAGCACTCACTCACTCCTTACAGTATGAGTATTTAGAAGGCATAATATAACATTATCTGTTTCACATTAGACCAGGTCTGTCAAACTCATGTTAGTTCAGGTTCCACATCCTCCCAGTATGATTGGAAGTGGGTGGGGCCAGTAAAAGAATAACAGAATAATATATAAATAATGTCAAATCCAAACTTTTCTCTTGGTTTCAGTGTAAAAAAAAAAAAAAGTTAAATTACACGATAAAAACATTTACATCTACAAACAATCCTTAAAAAATTGTGAATAACATGAACAACCATGAAAAAACGGAACATTTTCAGACAGTATTTGACAGGTCCGACCCACTGCAGATGGATTTGGACTGAATGTGGAACCTGAACTAAAATGATCCTTAATGTCTTCTGTGTCATTTTAACATTTTACAAATTCATCCCATGGGTAAGGGTGTGTATTGGCAAGAATCTGGTGATACGATACAAATCACAATATTAGGATCACAATACAATATATCACGATATATCATGATACTGCTACAAAGCAATTTTTTGTTTGTTTCTTTTTCTAAAATGATCGTTTCCTTGAAGAATTGAATTACAGCAGAAATCTGCAAAAATACTAAACACATTTTTATTTGATCACAACAGGATCTAATGTTCTATCACAAAATGTTCCTGTGTTCAAACTGAAATTCTGTTTTACCTAAAAATATTCATACAGTACTTTTTAATATCAATACAGTATTGTGAAATGAAATATTGCAATATATTGCAGAACTGATATTTTCTAACACCCCTACCCATGGGTTGAACTGGACCCTATGGTGGGCCGGGTTTGGCCCATGGACCGTATGTTTGACACCTGTGCATTAAATCAAAAAAATTTGGGTTCATTCATATCACCAGGAGGTATTGTGATCACTTTGTTTTGTGTTTTGTTTGTTTGTTTGTGAACAACTTTAGTGTAAAACTCTTCCCCCCATCTTCCCCACAGATAGGCCTAGGCCCTGGGACCAACCCAGTACATTTTGGTCCCAGTAGGCCAAAGTTCAAGGTCACAACATCTACAATTTTCCATCTGTCATCATTGAGACATTTTAGAAAATCCATCAAAAATTCAAAATGACTCCGATTAGCCTCCAGTTGGATCCACCCGTAGCTTAGAACAATATAACAATAACTCTTGTATCTGGAACTAAATTGTCCACATCCACTGTGGAATGTGGACTCTGTGGACATTTACATTTAACATTGAAAATCCCATTTCCCACACATTTAAAATTAGAACTCAACAAATATTGATGTGAATTGAATCTAATTTGACAGACACATGACTGGGACCAAGCTTCAGCTGTTTCTGCTGTATGGAACAACCTGGAAACTGTTGAATTTAAACAGAAACAGTGGATCCACACATGCACAGCGTTCAGGGTGAAGGAGGAGGTTTGGGTTCAATGAACACTTGTTTACAGTTTATTCTGCTGTTATTTGCCTTTAGATCCCATTGGTCTGGATGTGGAACAGTTCCACACCTTTGACTGTTCAGATCTAAACTGTCATTTAGTACCACTCCAATTTCATTGTTTGCTTTTTTGCACAATGGCAATAAAGGCTATTCTATTCTATTTTTACACTTTGTAAATTCATCCCACGGACCAAACTGGACCCTTTGGTGGGCCGGTTTTGGTCCGCATGTTTGACCTCCCTGTCCTTTCCCTGTTTTTTCCCTGTTCTTTCCCTGTCCTGTAAAAGTCCTCTTTCCTTGTGAAGCACTGACCTCCAGTTTGTGGTTGAGCTGGAACACGGTCTGGGTTTTGTGACACAGCTGGGCAAAGCAGGAGCTCAGGCTGGTCATCTTCTGCCGGCCCTCGTACGTGATGTCGGCCTGGTCCGGGTCTATCTCCCCCAGCAGCAGATCCACGTCCACGAAGGCCTTGTCGAACTCCTTCTCCAGAACCTCTAACCACCGGAAGATGGACATGCCAGGGCCGAGGCCCGAGCTGTGCCCCGCCGGGGAGGACCTACTGGAAGCGGACATGGCGACAGCAGCACCGGGCCGACGGTTCGGAGGCGGAGGAGGGACGGAACCAGCACCGAACAGGACGGACAGGCCGAATACTGAAGCACACCGAGGCCCCGGGCCGGTTCTGAGGCCTAAACAGACTCTTTAAATAGGTTTAAAATTCTTAAGAACGGTACGGTCTATCCAGGAAGTGAACCATCGGGATGGCGACTGGATCTGTCATCCACTACGACAGTCTGTTCTGTTTGACGGCAGGGGAAAGCAATGGATGACAGAACCAGGATCAGTGGGGGTCTCGAGCTTTGTTTATTTATTTATTTATTTACATCTTTTAATGTACAAAACTACGGAGCCCCTTTGGTGACGTGAGGACAAAAATATTATTGCGTGTCCAGGAGTTATGAACTCATGAACGCGCATGAATAGGATGTTTTTCCTCACATGTCACCACAGAGGCTCCGGACACTTTTCATTTTCATATTTATTTGTCAACATAAAATTGGGTAAATCTAATTTACTAAATGTAGAACAAGAGACAATTTTCACTAAAAGCATTTATTAAGAACATCTATCTATCTATCTATCTATCTATCTATCTATCTATCTATCTATCTATCTATCTATCTATCTATCTATCTATCTATCTATCTATCTATCTATCTATCTATCTATCTATCTATCTATCTATCTAGATGTCTATGATTGTTAGAATGTTGTTCATCTATTGGACTGATTCCTGTGGATGGTTCCCTTATTATTATTTGTTCTGTTTTTAAGATGGTGAAACATTTAATCAGTGGTTTCATGGCTTTTACTCCATAAATTGGGGTTGGATCCACAGCACTTTGTACAAAGATTTATAGATTTATATAGATAAATAGATTTACAGATTTATATAGATAAATAGATCGACAGATTTATATAGATAAATAGATTGACAGATTTATATAGATAAATAGATTTATAGATTTATATAGATAAATAGATTGACAGATTTATATAGATAAATAGATTTATAGATTTATATAGATAAATAGATTTACAGATTTATATAGATAAATAGATCGACAGATTTATATAGATAAATAGATTGACAGATTTATATAGATAAATAGATTTATAGATTTATATAGATAAATAGATTGACAGATTATATAGATAAATAGATTTATAGATTTATATAGATAAATAGATTTATAGATTTATATAGATAAATAGATTTATAGATTTATATAGATAAATAGATTTATAGATTTATATAGATAAATAGATTTACAGATTTATATAGATAAATAGATTTATATAGATAAATAGATTTACAGCTTTATATAGATAAATAGATTTACATATTTATATAGATAAATAGATTTATATATTTATATAGATAAATAGATTTATAGATTTATATAGATATAGATATACTGGCAAATTATAAAGAGCTAACTTCCTGCCTAACTTCCATCCACATTATGATATATTAAGTTGAATAATTATACAAAGTAATTTATATTGCAAAAGATTTTAATTTAAATCAACTTAGAGTACAATGAACTGACAATATTAAGTCTAATGATTATACAAAGCAATTGACATTGGAACAAAGTTTAAGTTAAATTAACCCTTTCATGCATAGCAGTCACTCCAGTGGACAGTTCTTCTCCAGCTGTTCTCTTGTATATTCATGGGTTTTGTTGTTTTAGTTCCATATCAGCCAAAACAATGGACACTAATGCATCATCCCAAACACTGACATTCATACCATTACTGTAAGTTTGCTGTTCTAGATAAACCTGATCTGCACTAACATGTTTGAGTGTAAATTAATTGCTTGTTATTGTTATCAAACTGCAATTAAAAGGGTTATTTATTTATTTATTTCTATTATTTTGCATATTATCTCCATGAAGTGAGTATTGACTAGTATTAGAGTATGTTAAAATGTGAGAAAACAGCAGATTAGCAGCATTAAAAATGTTTTTATTTCATAGTTTTCACACAATACATCAATAAATACATGTTTCTTTGCTTCAAGAATTAAATGCATGGTGTCTGTCAAGATGTGGGAACATTTTTGGAACTCCATGAAAAATAGGTTCATAAACGAATTTTCAGTTGCATTCTTTTTTTCGTGTCTAAAGAAGAATAAAAACACTCAGGAAAAAAAAAAATCTTGATTAAAGTTCTCATAATTCATGCATGAAAGGGTTAACTTGGCATTTAGTGTGTTGGACTTAAAATAGTAATTCCATTCAAATCAAGCATTTCAGTTTAATGCACTCAAGTTTTCATTACTTATTACTTACATTTTTTAGGCAATGGGTCACCTCAGATTTTTTAAGTAAACTCAACTTATCTGGTTTTACAGTGAAGATACAGCTTTAAAATGTGTAAATATATTATAATGACCCTTTTGATAATTTTTCACAGTATGTACAAGCAGACACACCATCACACACTGATATTACTTTTAGTTGGACTTTATGTTCTTTACATAAGTGCTTGTACTGAACAATTATTCAAATTCATCTTCTCTGGAATTCACACATTTATTGTGGAACAAGCAAATTAAAGCAAACAAAAGCTTCTGCCAGTTCAAATGGACCATAAGCATCATCTGAAACTCAGAAACATCTTCTATAACCAGTGTTTTAACTCAGTCTAGTGCAGAGTTGGTCAAACTGTGGGAATGGGGGGGAGGTGGCGTGAAGTCCTTCCAGGGGGGTCATGGATCAGTCCTGGGTGTTTTTTTGTTCTTCAGGTTGGAACATGTATCAGGTGGAACTAATGTTTGATGGTTGGAACACCCTGGACTCATTTTGTGGACGGACACCAAACCAATCTGTTGCCATGGTGATCTGTCACTAGACTAGACAAAGAGTTTAGGTTTGGACAAGGACTGGACTGGAAAAGACCCATGGACACACAGGGTTGTGTTTTGGACCAGTTTGGACTTCTCTGTTCTCAGATGTCCAGTGGAAACGGGCTCATGGACCCACTGATACTGGTCACATGTTCACCTGTGGAACCGACATGTGTTTGTTGGACTAAAACAGGGCTGTCAGACTCATGTTAGTTCAGTTCCACTTTCAGTCTGATATGATCTAAAGTGGGCCGGAGCAGTAAAATAATATAAATAATAGCATAAGAACTTTTGAGTGAAAAAATTAAATTCCATAATGAAAATATTTACATCTACAAATTGTACTCAAACATAACATGAACAAATATGAACAACCTGAAAATACTTTAGTAAAACTAGAAGCACTCGGAGAGTGCAGACCTCTGCCAAGGCTGATCAGTGGCCCCCCCCGTGGGCCCCCCCACCCCCGATCACCACCAAAATTTAATCATTTCTTCCTTATCCCATTTCCAACAAACCCTGAAAATTTCATCCAAATCTGTCCATAACTTTTTGAGTTATGTTGCACACTAACGGACAGACAAACAAACAGACAAACAAACCCTGGCAAAAACAGAACCTCCTTGGCGGAGGTGATAAGTGCAATGTTAACAATATTATGCCTTAGTTTATCACTTATACATGTGGATCACAACTTAGAGATTATAGTGGATCTACAAATACACACAACATTAAATAACAGACAGAATATTATTAAAGTTCCACAGACTTCTCTCAAGACATTTCAGATATTCACATTTTTTTAATAAAAGGCTAGTCTGTAAATGTAAACATTTTTGTGTTATTACCTCCACCAGGAGGTACTGTGATCACTGTGCTTTGTTTGTTTGTTTGTTTGTTTGTTTTTTAGCAACTTTAGTGTAAAACTCTTCCACCCATCTTTCCCAGATCTTCCCCACAGATAGGCCTAGGCCCTGGGACCAACCCAGTCCATTTTGGTCCCAGTAGGACAAAGTTCAAGGTCACAGCAAGGTCACAACATCTACAGTTTTCCATCTGTCATCATTGAGACATTTTTAAAAATTCATCAAAAATTCAAAACGACTCCGATTCTCCTCCAGTTGGATCCACCTGTAGCTTAGAACAATCTCTTGTATCTGGAACTAAATTGTCCACATCCACTGTGGAATGTGGACTCTGTGGACATTTACACTGAACATTGAAAATCCCATTTCCCACACATTTAAAATTAGAACTCAACTAATATTGATGTGAATTGAATCTAATTGGACAGACACATGACTGGGACCAGATTCAACTGTTTCTGTGTATGGAACAACCTGGAAACTGTTGGATTTAAACAGAAAGAGTGGATCCACACATGCACAGCGTTCAGGGTGTTTGGTGGAGGTTTGAGTTCTCTGAACACTAGTTTTACTTTTTTTACACTCAAACAAAGACACAAATTTACAGTTTTCATTAGTTAGAGGTTATTAGGATAGTATTTGACTAGTCTGATCCACTTCAGACTGAAATAACCTAAAATGATTCTAACATCCTTGATTGTTCGTATCTTCAGTGTAATTTTTACATTTCACAAACTCATCCCAGGGACCAAATTGAACCCTTTGTTGGGCCGGATTTGGCCCCTGGGCCGCATGTTTGACACCTGTGGTCTAGAAAAAGGAACTTTATTGTCAGAGTTGAAAGATAACTGGACATTTACTATTTTTATTTGGGTAAGTATTGTCTCGGAGCAGTCTGGGTGAGTTTATTTGGATTATGCAAACAAAAATCTAAGTCATTTTTAATTTGAACAAAAAATGATTCAAGGAAAAGCAAAAAGTATTGATATGATATTGATGTTTCTGTCAATAACAGTTGTAATTGCACCATTGGTACAGAGTTGTTGGGGTTGGGGGGGCTGGAGGTCTATGGTCCTTTAAAGGGGGCGGGGCACAGAAAAAAACTGAGACCCAGTGCTTTAGTGTGTGTTAGTGGCCGGCTGATAGGTTTATTATTTTAGATTCTTCTTCTTCTTCCTCTTTTTTTTTTTTTTTTTTTTTGTAAATTTATTTTTAGTTTCTGTTGGATTTTCTTCCCATGTTGTTTTATTGTGGCCACACCCCCTTTTGGGATATAATGAGGCTGATTGGCTCACACCTGTTTTTCCACCCAGAGCAGAACAGGACTGTGCTGAACAGAGAAGTGAGGTGAGCAGAAAGAACATGGGAGTTTGATTTGTTTGACATATTATTTTGAACAGATATTAAGCTGTATATTCATGTGGAATGGGTTGTTTTCTTTGTCGAAGCGCAGTTTGGTTCACATACCTACTGCTGTTCATTGGATGAGTGAGGAGTTTGAACCCTTGGTAGGCGGAGCAAAGCATGTGGGAAATATGGAGCCAATGTGGGGCCATAAGTTTTATGTATGAAATATAATTTTAATTCTTTTGAATAAATAATTTATTTTCATTTTTTACTTTTATATATATTTTAATATTTGAGGTTTTATTTTTTTCAGTTGCATGTTTTCTTTTCAGATTCAGATCTTATTTTTCATGGTTTCAAATCTTTTTTTTTCAGTTTCAGATCTCTTTGTTTTTTCGCTTGTTCAACTTTTGGCCTGATGTGGTGTGGTGGGCGTGGCCTCAACTGATTTATTCAAAAGAATTACTGAAGTGAATCAAAATTATATTTAACCTGAAAAAACTTTTCATACCCTTATTTTTTATTTGAACACGTTGTTGTATTTTTCAAAATTCAAGATCAAAACTTAAATTTTCAGTTTCAAATTTTATTTTTTCATATACAAAACTTCTGGCCCTAAATTGGCTCCGTAGTAATTAATTGTAGTGGCATGTTTTGTTCTTTTGTTTGTTCTTCTGTTTGAAATGTGTGTGGATTAAATTACAATTTTAATTATGAGTAATATGTCTTGTTTGTAATAATGTTTGTGCTTTTAAAGAAAATATAACCTAAGTAAATTTTGCAAAATAACTTATGTACAAATGTTTGTGTTTTAGTTTCACGGCGCTCGATGATGAAATAAATATTTGTACCAGTTGAACTCTACGCTGTTTCACTGATGCCAAGGGCTGCTACAGTGTGTGTGTGTGTGTGTGTGTGTGTGTGTGTGTGTGTGTGTAAAGGTCCGTTTCTGTTTCTGAGGTGAAGAAAACCCTGTGCAGCTGGTCCTTGTGCATCCTTTAGGAGATGGTTTATTGCAGTTCGCTGTAAGAATGTTCGAGTGAATGGGGGAGAAAACACAAACGAGTCACACACAGTCACACTGAAACCTCTGCTACTACATATTTCAGTCGAAACATCTCGGCTTTTGTCAAACAGACAGTGTTGCAGTTCTGTAAACATCTGTAAACATGTGTCCAAAAAATAATGAAGATAAAAATATAAAAGGCAAACATGACTGATGGCAAAGAGGTCCAGCTGTTCAGTGATGCCACTGCTTCAGACATCAGTGTTGTGTCCATGTCCATCTGCATCAGCACAGAACGCAGAAGAACAAAGAAGACAAAGCCTGTCCATGACGTGGAGGACGCAGACATTTTACACATAAATTCGGCCCTCTGTTCCTGTTTAAGACTAGAAAAGCACTCGGAGAGCACAGACTTCCGCCAAGGCAGAATGAATCTGAGCAGAGGATCGACCTGTAGACTTTATCCACCATTCTGATAACATTATTATGGCTTTGCTCTGGAAATATGACGACATTATTCTTATCATAACATATCAACTTTATTCTCGTAAAATTATGATTGTTTTTGTATTCAACTTTACAGGTTTTATGTCAATATTTTACGACTTTATTCTCATATCAACAGATGTTTTTATTACCTCCACCAGGAGGTACTGTGATCACTTTGCTTTGTTTGTTTGTTTGTTTTTTAGCAACTTTATGGGAAAACTCTTCCACCCATCTTTCCCAGATCTTCCCCACAGATAGGCCTCGGCCCTGGGACCAACCCAGTCCATTTTGGTCCCAGTAGGCCAAAGTTCAAGGTCACAGCAAGGTCACAACATCTACAGTTTTCCATCTGTCATCATTGAGACATTTTTTAAAATTCATAAAGAATTCAAAATGACTCTGATTCTCCTCCAATTGAATCCACCCATAACTTAGAACATTATCTTGTATCTGGAACTAAATTGTCCACATCCACTGTGGAATGTGGACTCTGTGGACATTTACATTGAACATTGAAAATCCCATTTCCCACACATTTAAAATTAGAACTCAACTAATATTGATGTGAACTGAATCTAATTGGACAGACACATGACTGGGACCAAGCTTCAACTGTTTCTGCTGTATGGAACAACCTGGAAACTGTTGAATTTAAACAGAAAGAGTCGATCCACACATGCACAGCGTTCAGGGTGAAGGAGGAGGTTTGGGTTCAATGAACACTTGTTTTCTTATGTGGCCCTAATACGCCCTCGTACATAATAACCAGGGAAGAGGACATATCTGGACTTTACCTTTAAAACTGTTGTAATTCCTAAATTATTAATGTAGTATTTTGGTTAAAGCCCTTGAATTAAAGTCCACAGTTCAGTCACATGTTGGTGGTTTCATTTCATATTCACTGTGGTGGTGCACAGACATAAAAATACAACATCTGTGTTCCAGTCCAAACAGGTCTGGGCCTGAGTCCAGTTTAGTAATGATGGGACTCTGGTCGGTCTGAGTCTGTGGTGGGTCGTAGAAGGTCCACATGCTGAACCAACACAGAAACAGCATTAGCATTGGGTTGGTGTTAGTGTGTGTGTGTGTGTGGGGGGGCTAATGGCACTAGCATGGCTCCATTTATTTTAGTTTGTTTCCAAAACAAAAAGACATAAATTCTCCAAAAAGTCATGTGCAGCAGTTTTTCCACTGGAGCCGTAGTTTGTACCTTCATCTGGACTGGAAAACGCTGCCACAAAAACAGAACAAACCTTCTGTTGGCACACACAACAGTTTGGACACTACTTCAGAATCACCTCCAAGTCAGTGAGATGTTCATATAACAAAGGTGTTTGTGTAAACATAATGAATGAAGGAGGAGTTTAACTAGATTATGTAAAAACACTTAATTTTTATAATAATCTCCTGCTTTTCGTTTTAAACAGCTTCAAATATGTATGAAATATATTTCCTCATATTTCATAGCAAGTTATTACATATCCCAAAACTTAGTTCTACAGGTGAATCGGATGCAGACCAGGGCTGTCCAACTCACTTCAGTTCAGGGACCACATTTGATCTGAAGGGGACCGGACCAGTAAAATAATAACATTATAACCTGTAAATAATGTCAACTCCAGGTTTTTGTCTTTGTTTTGGTGTCATAAAAAAACATTAAATTATGAAAAGATTTCCATTTACAAACTTTCCTGAAAATTCTTAAGAAAAATAAGAGCAATTTCAACAATATTATGCCTCAACTTGTCATTTGAACATGTGTATTACACACAATGTTGCACAAAACATTTAGTAATAGTAGCAGAATGTTGTTAAAATTACACTTTATTTCCGTTAGATATTTAGGTTGTTTATATTTGTTCAGGTTATTCACATTTTATTGTGAAATGATAGTTTGTAAATGTAAATATTTTCATAGTTTAAGGTTATTTTTTGCACCAAAAGACAGAAAAAAGTGTAATTGTGTATATTTATAGGTTATTTTGCTATTATACTAGTCATTTTAGCACTTTGTAAATTCATCTTGTGGGTTGAAGTGGAACCTTTGGCGGGCCGGTTTTGGCCCACGGGCCACGTGTTTGACACCCCTCATCTAGACGCATGACCAACAAATACCGCCAAACTAAGGGACAGGAACCTCACGTCTAAATCTGACCACAAAATCTCAAAGTCTCACCATATTTGAGATCCCATTAACTACTGTTAGCTAAGAGCTAATGTTAGCACTCACCGACTTCTGAGCTAATATTACAGTTGCTACTGTTCAAAATCATTCAGTTGTAAATAAGTGCTGAAAATATTGATCAGAATAGGTCGAAAATGCGTAGGTATAGAACGCCAAATGCCGTAAGAACTGGCGTGACATACAATGCGATTTCATTAATCAGTTTCTAAAGTTGGTTGTTTTAAATTCAGGATGTTAATTAGTAAGAAAAGCAGAAGATTATTACAAAATGTAGATGTTATTACATAAAGACATGAAAATATACTTATTCACATGTGTGTTGTCGCAGTCCTCAGTCCAGAACCAGACGTCTGACAGTGAGTGTAAACATGAGCATATGACACATACAGTGGGATGGTTTAAGTTAAGGGGTGAGTTAAAGCCTCCTTAAGGGATTCTTCTATTCAATGGTTCGTTTTCCTTCAGAGGGTCGTGGGGGGGGCTGTCTTGGCTGCCAACAGGGCTGTCACCAGTTAATCACAGGGCTGACAGGAGCATCCACTCTCACATTCACACCTACTGGTATTTGAGTTGGACCAGTTTACCCAGTTCAGGTGTTTGTCATCTGTGGACGGTGGAGAACCTGGAGAGAACCGACACAGACAGAAGGAGAACCTGCACAAACGGAGCCTTTGGACAGCCGTTACCAGGACGGACCGCTCCGTCACTATAGTCACTTTTCCACTGACCCTCAAACTGCGTGAATATAACTTGCGCATAAAAATTTGTCTGATGGAAAAAGGACAATTTCACCAAAACTCTTATTTTTTGGTGAAAAGTTTTCGTTCTTCCAAGAGGTGGTGTTTCTGGTGTAGTAAAATTGGCATATCACGCAAAACTGCAACAGAAAGACCTTTTTGCGCAACTAGTCATGTGAACAAAAAAAAAAAGGATGTTGATGGATGTTACAACAAGAGAAGAAGAAAAGCTTTAAAACATGAGGAAACCCAATCATTGTAGAACTTAGTACGAGACAGAGAGGTAACAAGTATCCAAAAAAACACATATTTATGTTTGTCGACATGACTTCTCGTGTCATCTCGCAATAATAAATAAACAGATCATTGCATTTGTGATTTGATGGAAAAACCCACATTACGCACTTCTGTTTTTTAAAAATTTAGTAAATATGGGTAAAGTTTTGCGCAGATGTCCAATGGAAAAGCGACTCTGTTTGTCTTCTGTACAGATGCACCTCCTCTCACTGATGTAGTGTCGGGTCTGTATTGTGTGGAGCTATTGTTGGCTGCTGCCCTCTGGTGGTCAAACATCCCTTAAAGCTGCTTTAACTCAGGTTGGCTCTGAGGAAAGAACTGAAGCTTCTCTGATCCGTACAAACCCTCAGTACGGTCGAAACACAGTGGTACCTGGATGTACGAGTTTCATTCGTTCTGTGACCGAGCTTGTAACTCAATTTGCTCGTATGTCAAATCAATTTTCCACATTGAAATTAATTGAAATGGAACATTAATAATAAGTATTTAATGTAAATGTATTTTATTTGAGTTAGTTTTTTAAATGCAATTGTAAATGTGCAGATGGTGGTGATATTTGGTCTTACAGCTATTATCTCCTGCTGTCGCTGTCCACAGGGGAGGTGCTGAAACGCTTTGTGTCTGGAAGAGGTGAACAGATGAACCAGGGTTAGGAAAAAGAAATTTGGCAAAATAACTGAACAAAAAGCCCAAAAACGCCAGCACTACCCAACAGAGATGCTTCCACGGTGAGGTAACCCCGGTAACCACGTGAAGTGAACCAGTGAGACGTGGGATGCCGGGCGGATGTTGTGTGCAACTAGCGGCGGTGTTTCTGAAACTCACTCATAAATCAGATTTTGACTCGCAACTCAAAGCAAAAAAATCGACCGAGCACCGGCTCACAACTCAGAAAACTCGTAAGTCGAGGTACCAGCGTTGTACGAAAACTGTAAACAGTATTCAGGTTCCAAACAGATAGTACCAAAAAAAGAAAGACTTGTTTCTAAAGACGATGAATCTGGAGGAAGCATTGGAGTTCTGCTACGTCAACAGAGTGGCACATGAACGCACACCTGGGGGCGGGATGACGGACAGGCAGACTGTGACGGACAGGCTGACTGTGACAGACAGGCAGACTGTGACGGACAGGCTGACTGTGACAGACAGGCTGACTATGACAGACAGGCAGACTGTGACGGACAGGCTGACTGTGACAGACAGGCAGACTGTGACGGACAGGCTGACTGTTGTGACAGACAGGCAGACTGTGACAGACAGGCAGACTGTGACAGACAGGCAGACTGTGACAGACAGGCTGACTGTGACAGACAGGCTGACTATGACAGACAGGCAGACTGTGACGGACAGGCAGACTGTGACGGACAGGCAGACTGTGACGGACAGGCAGACTGTGACAGACAGGCAGACTGTGACAGACAGGCTGACTGTGACGGACAGGCAGACTCTGAGGTCAAACAGGAAGTCAGCAGGAGGTCCACTGATCCAGTCAAAGGACACAGCTGTGTGTCCGACAGAGGACCCAGAGGGGACACTGGGGGGACACCAGGCGTCTTCTCAGTCTGCTGTGCAGGTCCCAGGGGAGGCTGCAGTGTAAAAGGGGGGGGTTTACTTCAGGGACAGTGTGTGCTTGGGTTTGTGTTGGGTCAATTCATTTTCCATGCTGTTTATTTCTAACAGTCATTTCATATTAAAATCACAAGTCAAATGAAAATATCCAATCAATAATGTTATACAAAATGTATTTTCATGTAAGGAAACTGTGAAGTGTCAAAATAAACTCCACACTGGGATCACTCTGGTGTTGTTGTATCTACTGAATGTTCAAATGTGAACTGTGGTGAACTTGGAAAACTGTCCAGCAGCGTGAACAGAAAGTGAATTGAGCCCATCCGTCCCACAGTGCACTTGTGTTAGGACATGTTGGGGTTGTCGTCGGCAGCTTCCGGAGGCTCCTGTGGTCTGTACATGAAGGTGAGGAGGAACAGAGCCACGTTGTAGGAACACCAGTACGCCGTGTGGGAGGTGACCGCAGACCAGTAGCGGCTCTCCACTAAACCCTCGGGCAGCTCAAAGTCAATGCGCCGCTCCAGTTCCACTGAAAGACACAGAAGGACCAGGTTAGACCCAGGTAGACCCAGGTAGACCCCGGTAGACCCCGGTAGACCCCGGTAGACCCCGGTAGACCCCGGTAGACCCAGGTAGACCCAGGTAGACCCCGGTAGACCCAGGGGACAGCGAGGACACTTTAACACAAGGACTCTGACACATATGGACGTACAGGACTGCAAATGCTTTAGGCAGTCTTTAGATTAGATGTTTTTATAGCGTTTAAACCAGGGGTGTCAAACATGCGTCCTGGGGGCCAAATGCGTCCCACCAAAGGTTCCAATCCAGCCCATAGGATGAATTTACAAAGTGCAAAAACTCCACAGTCAAGGCTGTGGAACTCATTTTAGTTGCGGTTCCACATACAGACCAATCTGATCTACAGTCAAATAATAACAGCAGAAGAACCGACAAAAAGAATGACTCCGTATTTTCTTCTGTTTGATGTGAAAAAAAAACAATATTCCATTATGCCTATAAATAATGACAACTTGAAATATTTGTCTTTGTTTTAGTCCAAAAAATAACATTAAATTATGAAAATATTTACACTTACAAACTATCCTGTGACAATAAAATGTGAATAAACCTGAACAAATATGAACAAAACTGAAGCATCTAAAGAAAATTCAGCCCAATTTGAACTCTTTCCCTCCTGTCCCTCAGTGTTTAGTGTCTTTGTAGATCTGATCCAGAATGCACATGAAGAAATGATAAGTTGAGGCAGAACATTGTTAAAATTGCTCTTATTTTTCTTAAGAAATTTCAGTTTTTCAGGTTATTTAAATTTTTTTTTTGTTTCGATAGTTTATAAAAGTAAGTATTTTCATAATAAATGGGTTTTTTTGCACTAAAACAAAGACAAAAATATGGAGTTGTCATTATTTATAGGTTATTCTGTTAGTATTTTACTGGTCCGGTCCACTGCAGATCAAATGGAGCTGAATGTGGAACCTGAAAGAACAGGAGTTTGAGAGCCCTGGTTTAAATGAACATACATATTTATTTCTCGGTCTCTTTTCTTGGTCACAGCCTTAAAAGACACAAAACACAGAACAGTGTTCAGAATATGTCACTGTCCACAAGGGGGTGCCACAGGGTTCCACATTAGGACCCCTCCTTTTTATTCTGTATATAAATGACTCTAGGCACAGTGTGTCTGATGCTGATCTGTATTTTTATGCTGATGACACAGTTATTTACTGCTGTGGATCAACTCTTGCTCAAACCACTGAATACGTGCAGAGGTTTTGATGCAGTCCAGCACTCACTTCTTCAGCTGAAACTTGTCCTCAGTACTGAAAAAACTAAGACGATGCTGTTTTCAAACTCTAAGAAGTTGTCTGAAACTATCCCAATAGTGTCTGCTCTGAGGTGAATGTCCTAGGATATTTTTCCCGCCTGATTTTAAATTACATTAGTCTTGTAATATTATGACTTTATTCTCAAAATATGACAACATTATTCTCATAATATTACGAAATCATTCTTATAAAATGATAACTTTTTGTATTCGACTTTATTCTCGTAGTGACAGTGTTCTTATTTTCTTATGTTGCTCTAATACGCCATAGTACAAAATGTAATATATTAAAAAAATATATATTTCAGGTGCGTAAAGGGTTAAAAAGTTTACACAAATTTCTGGACTACAGTTGATGCTGTGCCCTGTTGATCAGGTGCAGGTGGACCTTCCAGACCTGGTCCAGACCTGGTTCGGCCCCAGTCCAGACCCGGTCCCCTCAGTGGACTCACCGGAGGCGTTGTCCATGACAGCAGAGGTGGACTGGGACATGGCCGCCGCTGCCTCCTCCACCCTTCTCTCCTCCTCCATCTGTTTGTCCTTCTCCTCAGTTTCAGCCACTGTCGTTCCTTCTTCCACCTCAGAGGCCCCGCCCTCAGAGTCTGATGGCTCCTCCTCCACTCCGCCCACTTGGCCACTGGAACGGGAAAAACGGGAAAACAGAATTCCGCCGATTCCCTTCCCAAGACTCGCAGCACCTGAGTGGAAGAGAGAAGAACGATAGACGCATGAATCAGTCATCTGAACTAGAAATAAAAAAAAATAAAAATAAAAAAAGAACTAGAAATACAGTAAAAAAAAAGACAAAAAAGAACTAGAAATATATGTTTAACTGGGTGAACCCCGCCTTCTCCCATTGGCAGCTGGAATAGAATAGAATAGAACAGAATAGAATAGAACAGAATAGAATAGAATAGAACAGAATAGAATAGAATAGAACAGAACAGAATAGAGTACAACAGAATAGAATAGAATAGATTAGAACAGAATAGAATAGAATACAGTAGAATAGAATAGAATAGATAAGAACAGAATAGAATAGAATAGATTAGAACAGAATAGAATACAGTAGAATAGAATAGAACAGAATAGAGTAGAACAGAATAGAATAGAATAGAACAGAATAGAATAGAACAGAATAGAATAGAGTAGAACAGAATAGAACACAATAGCATAGAATAGAATAGAGTAGAATAGAGTAGAACAGAACTGAATAGAGTAGAATAGAATACAATAGAACAGAATAGAATAGAACAGAATAGAATGGAGTAGAATAGAATAGAGTAGAATAGAGTGGAACAGAATAGAATAGAACACAATAGAATAGAATAGAGTAGAATAGAGTAGAGTAGAACAGAATAGAATAGAATGGAATAGAATGGAGTAGAATAGAATAGAATAGAACAGAATAGAATAGAGTAGAACAGAATAGAATAGAACAGAATAGAGTAGAATAGAATAGAACAGAACAGAATAGAGTAGAACAGAATAGAATAGAGTAGAATAGAATAGAGTAGAACAGAATAGAACAGAATAAAATAGAATAGAATAGAACAGAATAGACAGAACAGAATAGAACAGCAGAACAGAATAGAACACAATAGAATAGAATAGAATTGAATAGAATAGAACAGAATAGAAAACAATTGAATTGAACAGAACAGAATTGAAAACAATAGAATAGAACAGAATAGAATAGTATACACTTTATTGTCACTGCAGAATACCATTTGTAAGATGTTCACATAAAATACATACATCAATTATAAAACAGTTAAGAATAAAAAATATTTGAAAAAATAAAACAGTCACGTACAAAAAGACACACACACACACACACACACACACACACACACACACACAGAGGTAGAATGTGTAGAATGTACATGTTTATGCTCCAGTGGTGCTGCAGCTGTCTGAAGGACTCAGTGACTGAATATGGACGTTCATGGAGGACTCAGAACACACATTCAGTTCTAACGTGTTGTGTCTGTTTCACCTCTGGTTGTGTCTGTGATGGGTGTGTGTGCACAACCGCCACCTACTGGACAGCAGGCACCGCTAATCTGATCAACACACGTCAGTAACTGGTGTCAAATACAGTTCTTCATCTGTTCAGATATGACCATATTTGGACATTCAGAGGATCCGTAGTTACCAGGACAGAATAGTTTTTTGTGTCAATTTTCAAACATTTTAACTTTCCAAACTGATCTGAATGTATCATCCTCTGCACTTAGTATTTGTCAGTCATTTTCCTGTATTGAATTTACCGATCCAGCAGATGTTAATAATAGCTCTGAGTAAATTTAACAATTATTCTATCAAAACAAAGCTGAAGAAAAAGAACCGGATCAGATCTCCTCCTCCCACTACTACTAAACCACAGGTGTCAAACATGCGGCCCGGGGGCCAAATCCAGCCCGCCAAAGGGTCCAATCCGGCCCCTGGGATGAATTTGTGAAATGCAAAAATTACACTGAAGAAATTAACAATCAGTGGTGTCAAAATCATTTGAATTCAGCTTCCACATACGGACACATACAGTCTGATTAGATTTCAAGTGGGTCAGAACCAGTAAAATATTATCAGAATAACCTATAAATAATGACAACCCCAAATTCTCTTTGTTTTTTTGGTGTAAAGAAGTAAAGTTACATGAAAATGTTTACATTACCAAACTATACGTTCACAACAAATGTGAATAACCTGAACAAATATGAACAAACAGAAATGTCTTAAAAGTAAATGCAATTTGACCAGTATTCTGCCTGTTATTAAATGTTTTGTGCGATTGTAACGCACATGTGTAAACGATAAACTGATAAACCGAGGCACAATATTGTTAAAATTACATTTGTTTTTCTTAAGACAATTCAAGTTGTTCATGTTATTCAGATTTTGAAGGAAACTTTGTTGATGTAAACCTGATCACAATATAATTTTACTTTTTTCACTGTTATTTTACTGGTTCAGTCCACTGCAGATTAAACTGGGCTGAATGTGGAACTGAACTAACAGGAGTTTGACAGCCCTGGTCTAAACCAATAAGAAAACACAAAACAAAAAGTTGCTAAACACTAAAGAATGAAAGCAATAACCATGAAAATTTTAAAAATATTCTAAATATTACACAAAAAGCAAACAAATCAAAATAAACAATTTGCAAAAAATACTAAATTAGTAAACAAAATGGTAAATTAACTGTGAACAAAAAACTAAATAGACAAATAGCTCCTACAGTTTGGAAACAGACATTTGGTAAAATAACTGCACAAAAAGCACAAAACGCTAGCACAACCCAACAGAGATGCTTCCACGGTGACGTAACCACAGTAACCACGTGACGCGAACCAGTGAGATGTGGGATGCTGGGTGGATGTTGTGTTATTATTTTACTGGTCCGGCCCACTGCAGATCAAACTGGGCTGAATGTGGAACTGAACTAACATGAGTCTGACCCCCCTGTCCTAAACTACACCAGCTCTTCTACTTTAAACTGTTACTTGGACATTATTTCTTGTAAAACATTGCAGATGGTTCCCCGGTTGAATGTGAATCCTCAGCTTTAATATGGTCAGCAGTGTTGGTCCTGCAGAGCTTTTACTCTGTTCAACATCTGACGGATCCAGAAAAACTCCTGTCACACTGTGCATCCAGCTAACAGGACAGAATTGCTTTTATTGATCGCTTCAGACTGGGCTCTGGCCCCACTGCTTGCCTTGCAGCTGCAGTAGAAGCTGCTGTGTGTTGCAGTCTGGACCTGGTCCATGGTGGACTGGATCAGGTCCACTGGGAACCTGCAGCTGACAAAGCCAAAAAGGGTTCGGTTTCCTCCGCTGCCTTTTCCCTCAGAACTAGTGACGCTTGATTATTGTGAACTGTGATCTGTACGGTCAGAGGTAGTATTAGCAAGAAAAATGAGCAAAGTTTAGGAAAGAGAAAAAAAAGGAAAGAAAGAAAAAACAGAGAAAAGAAAAGAAAAAAGGGAAAAAAAAGGAAAAGGAAAAAAGAAAAAGAAAGAGGAAAAAAGAAAAAAGAAAGAAAGAAAAAAAGAAGAAAAAAGAAAAGAAAAAACAGAAAAAAGAAAAAAAAGGAAAAAAATGACTAAAGTTGAAACACTTGTGTAAAATAAAAAACATTAGTGCATTAACCCATGTGGGTCCGCAGGTTCCAGATGTGGTTGTTTTTATCCTGGGCAGAGCTGACTTTAGACCACAGCTGTTCAGTGTCCGACTGCAGTGGAAGCTCCTCTGCCCCTAAAATGACTCCCATTAAATGCTCAAATCTGTTCAGTTGTTTTTATTTCATTGACTCCAAATGTGTTGGAACACGTTCATCTCTCAGACCAGTTGGTTCAGAATCAGTTTGATCCCAGATCAGTGGACTGGATGTTGTTCACTTCTCCTCCATTCCCGTGTCTGTGTTTGTTCATTCCATCTCTGCTCAGTGCATTTGTCCGTAGACGCTCAGCGTCCATGCACTTCAATGGGACTGAGTGGAACTGCTTTATTCAACAACTCTAAACTGGACGCTAATTGGATAAATGACACCATGTTGTCCCGCCCCCGGACGCTCGGCGTCTCTGGGGGTGAACGGAGCTGTGGGCGGAGCTCGGCCTTGCTGGATGCTGAGCTTCCACGTGCTGATTGGAGGATGGGTCCAAAGGCTGAATCCTGTTTGATTGACAGCTGTTTTCAGATGTGCTCCTTCACTGACACAGTTCAGTTTAATACCGTCACACATTCTGCTGTGAAATCACAGAAACCAAATGAACTGTTCATTTACTGACCTGAAAGAAAACACAACCACTGGACTTCCTTGTTTCAATTTAACATAATTTCAACATTTTCTTGTTTCAGTTCCATAATTTAATCATTTCTTGTTTGAGTTTAAAATCGTTTTTTCGGCAGGTGTAGAAGGAGCTTCTGTAGTTTAAAGGCTTCAGTCCTCCACCTGGACCACACTGGGCCAAGGCCGTCTGAGCAGCCCAGCTCTGCTGGACATTCAGAGGACACTGGTCCAGTCCCTGGAAAAGATGCCTACTGGTACGATAAGGACACTGAGCATGTTCTTAAAAAGGAACGGAGAGCTGAATTTATGTTTAAATGACTTGACAGTTTTTTTTTTTGATGTAAGCCAACAATGAGCTTCACCTGTCTGAAAGACCAGCAGCCTCCACTGCTTCAGGGTAAAGATGTTCGTCTAAATTTTATTTTATAAGTACTGACATATAAATTGTTTGGTAACTCATTCTGTAAAATTTAAACAACAATTAATATATTACACTGATATCTAGGGAGTTAAGTTAGTAAATGAGTTGTTCCTGTTTTTAACTTCATTTCCCATCATGCAGTGTGGTACTGCACTTCCTGTCAAACATCATGGACATAGTAACGGGATTTTTCACTAGTTTGTTCAATGACCAAAAATTCAGACGTATGACAAACTGCAGCAGTCAGCTGTGTACGGAGTTAGTGCGATGCCTGAGACACACACACACACACACACACACACACACACACCCTCACACACACACACACACACACACACACACACACACACCCTCACACACACACACACACACACACACCCTCACACACACACACACACACACACTTGCCTTTTATAATACAGATAATAGAAATGAAACCCTTTGTGTCATAATGCAAAGCTTTACTTCATGACACTGGGACATCCTGCAGAAATATCTGTAAAAACTATCATTTAACCATTTGATGAGTCGCACTAATGCTGCATTTTCAGTAATATTACATCTGTGTGTGTAGGGCTTTTCTTCTTCTAAAAACAGCTGTGTGACTGGGAGGGTTTGTTGGATTTCTTGTGGTGAAGTATTTTAAAGGCCTTGGTGTTTAACCCTTTAACCCCTGATGTGTCTGTGGTGAGCGTTCTGAATGTATGATTTATTTTAAATATTCATAGAAATTCAACTGTTTCCTCAATAGGATCAAAAAGAATAGACCTTGTTCTTTCCATAGACATCTGAGCATGCTCAGTGCACCCCCCTCCCTCCGCCTGTGGAATGTGCTGAGTCCATTAACACTACACAGCCATATTTTCAAGAGTAGCACACACACACACACACACACACACACACACACACACACACACACACACACACACACACACACAGACGCTGCAGCTCACACATCCACATCCTGTCACTTTCATCTTCTTTACTCTGATGGTTGGAGTTGAAACGATACAAGGCTTTTATTTCAGGCATCAGTCAGTTCCTCCAGAAAAATGCAGGCAAAAATCTTTGATGATATGATGGAAAATGTGGGTTTTATGTGATTTTATGCAGTGACATTGTGGGAATTTGCAAAAAATGCGCGAAGTTACGAAAATATGCGGGAACTGGAAAAACGTGTTTTGATCAAGGTTATTATCGTTAACAAAAACTAACGAAATGATGAAAACTAGAATTGTAAAAACTTTTTCGTTAACTGAAATAAATAAAGACTATATTTAAAAGAAAAAAAGCCATAACTAACTGAAACTGTATTGTGTGTTTACAAAACTAACTAAAACGGATAAAAATTATGAATAAAATTCCCTTCGTTTTTGTCTTCGTCAATTTCGGATTGATACAAAAGCGATTTATTTTGCTCTAGCAATTTTAGCTCACAGCACCATACGACACTTTTTGCTCCGTCACTTGTGTTCACTTGTGGTTTCCAGTCGTCTTCTGGTCCCCACTCTACCTGGAAACATGGAGACTAAAGCAGCAGAGTCCTGTCTGGGATTTATTTGAATACGACGACAAAGAGAAAAGAGACGACTAAACTACAACTAAGCATTTAGAAAATAATGAAAACTAATAAAAACTATCAAACCTGCTCTAAAAATGAATTAAAACAAAGTGAATTAGAGAAAAAAAGTCCAAACTAAATAAAACTAAACTACAGTAGAATGAAAAATCCAGAACTATTAGAACCTTGGTTTTGATGACAAATGGACCCCTGCATAATACACACTATTTGCTTGAATTATGCGATTAAATAATCCTGTTTTTCTGGAGGGCCTGATTTGTAATGACATGGGCTAAAGTCAGAGACAGAACTGTCCCTGACAGATGTGTCCTCCTCACCCATGATGCTGGCCTTCCCCAGGCTGGTGATGGACTCCCCGTAGTGCCGTCTGGTCTGGGGGGGGGAGGTGCAGGGGCTGGGGATGCTCTCTGAGTCGCTCACCGACGCGCTCTCCTTCAGAGGGTGTAACATGGTGGGGCGGATCTGATCGTACGGCGTGGGGCTGCTGGTGTTGTACCTGTACGTCACACATACATGTGGTCCACATCCTGTCCTCAGACACCAGCAGACAGCCGACACACACAGGACTGAGCCACAGTGGTAGATCAGGCCTTTAGATTAGAGGTTTCTGCAGCGTTTAACCCTTTCATGCAAGAATTATGAAAACCTTGGTCAAGATTTTTTTCCTGAGTGTTTTTATTCCTCTTTAGGCATTTATGAACCTATTTTTCATGGAGTTACAAAAATGTCCACGCAGCTGGACACCATGTGTCTAATTTTTGAAGCAAAAAAACATGTATTTAAACCTGTCATCAGAAAGTGATATATGTGAAAACTATGAAATAAAAACATTTTTCATCAGCTAATCTGATGTTTTCTCACATTTTAACAAACTCTAATTCTAGTTATTACTCACTTCATGGAGATAGTATGCATAAAAAAACCTTTTTGTTTAAGAAAACTGTTAATTATAGTCTAATAACAACTAGCAACTGATTTACACTCAGACATGTTAGTGCAGACCAGGTTTATCTAGAACATTACAGTTACAGTGCTGGTATGATTTGCAGTGTATGAGATGGTGCATAAGTGTCAAAACACAGTATTCGAAATCTCTCTGACGGGACATTTTAGTGTCAGTTTGACAGATTAGTGTTGCTAAATGACCCACATTTTACCTTTTAAATTAATTTTTGCTTTAGTCAGACCATAAGGGATTATCCAAAACAAGGAGCTACTTTATATTGAAATAAATGTTTGAATGGCAGTCAGTTAAAGTTTGTTCTGTGATGGGACATGACTGTTTTGACCCATAAGCGTCCACTGTGTTGGCTGATATGGAACTAAAACAACAAAACCCATGAATGTAGAAGAGAACAGCTGTAGTAGAACTGTCCACTGGAGTGACTGCTATGCATGAAAGGGTTAAATGAACAGGCATATTTAGTTCTCAGTCTCTTTTCTTCAGATACAACAAGAAAAAACAGGACATCTGAGCACAGCCTTAAAAGACACACAACAAACTGAACTAAATGGGTTAAAGGCAGTGGTGTAGTCCAGGGTGTACGCAGTGGACCCACTTCTTTTCCAGTCATTGCGTGCATCCTCTTCTAAATCCCCCTGATCTGCTCCATTCCGTCGTATTACCCATGTTTTCCCCTTGGATGGTGAAGCCATGCCCCGCCCTACTCTGCCTCTAATTGGCTAGTACTGACTGCCTTCACTGATTAGATTGGTTAACTTTAGGCATGACGACTGATGAGCCAATCAGAGGCAGAGTAGGGCGGGTCATGCCTGGGAAAATATTGCTAACTAGCGCTGTCCACCTCTGGAACCTGATTGGTCACCTCAGGTGCCAGTGCCACCCCAGTTGATTGACAGGTCACTGCATGCACATAATTCTGAGGTCAGTTTTAAGGTGGTTTCAGAATGAGTCACTGTTTTAAACGACTGGTCACATGACTGCACATTCAGAGAAGAGATTTAGTCACCATTAGTTAAACTGTGTGAGTAGGCTAATGTTATGGAACGCTAATGTTATGAAAGGCTAACATTATGAAAGCAAAAGTTATAAAAGGCTAACATGATGAAAGGCAAACGTTATGAAAGGCTAACGTTATGAAAGGCTAACATGATTAAAGACTAACAATATGAAAGGCTAATATTATAACAGGTTAACGTTATGAAAGGCTAACATAATGAAGGGCTAACGTTATGAAAGGCTAACGTTATGAAACGCTAACGTCATGAAAGGCTAACATTATGACAGGCTAATGTTATGAAAGGCTAACGTTATGAAAGGCTAACATTATGACAGGCTAACGTTATGAAAGGCTAGCATTATGAAAGGCTAACGTTATGAAAGGCTAATGTTATGAAACGCTAACGTCATGAAAGGCTAACATTATGACAGGCTAATGTTATGAAAGGCTAACGTTATGAAAGGCTAACATTATGACAGGCTAACGTTATGAAAGGCTAGCATTATGAAAGGCTAATGTTATGAAAGGCTAAGGTTATGAAAGCCTAACGTTATGAAAGGTTAACATTCTCCTCTGTTTCCCTCCTGTTGAATCCATCTCCATTCCTGCAGCTGCTTGTGTGTCCAGTAAAACCTACAAACTGCTCCTGATCAAGTCATGATCATGTTATAATAGTGAACAAATACTACAGATGGATTTATGGGTAAAGTAAATAAAGAAGTCTGTATATGTCACTGTTTCTAAAACAGCGTTTTTCTGGACTTAAAAAAAAAAAAGAAGTAGCCAAAAATTGAGCATATACCCACTTCTCCAGGGACCACTACAGCACTGGTTCAAGGTTAAAGTCAGTATTTAGTGTGACCTCTGACCCCATGACAAGAAGCAGCAAAAACCATTAGAAACATCTAGAATGTGTTGAATGTACAAACTACTGTAGTCTGAGCAGCAGTAGAAACTAGAGCTGGGAATCTTAGTTGTAAGGCCGATACCATACGCAACACGATACAGCACCTCCGATCCAATATATTGTAGATACATTTGTGGCACCTCGTGATGCGATACGATACACACCCAGAGCATCAGTTAAGTTCATTCTGATTCAACACATTCCTGGCAGTGCAATTCAAGGAGCTTGATTATTTATTTATCAAATAAAACCATGCCGTTGAAAGTGTCTTTCGTTCAGTTTCACATACAGTCAGTGAAACAGTTAGGACTTTGTTTCCAAAGTCGTTTCTCTGTTTCTAACACTCAACTTCTTACTCCTTCGCCAAATCCATTTTTAACCTCCTCAGACCCAGGAAATGTCAGCAAAGAACCAGCTTTTTTGTTTTTTATTAAGTAAGTGCCTATATTGGAAACATCATGATGCAACAGTTTTTTCAAATGCAGTTTTTAACATTTTGATGGAATGTCCTTTGTGGTGGACAGTTTTCTTTTCTTTTGTTTCTGTATAAAGTTGTGAAACTCTTGTCCACAAATGTGGACAGAAAACCCAGAGCTGGGTCTGAGGAGGTTAATGCAATGTATTTGTAATGTAGCTAAAACAGAAAAAGGTTCTGTCACTTTAACACACACCTGTACAGGGTATTCTGGGATGTGCTGCTGGATCTGTATGTGACTGTTTAAGGAAGTATCTGTGGTCTGTACTGCAGTACTCAGTACAGCTGATCTAGTAAAAGTACATGTTCATAAACCACATGTGGTCTCCTCCTTCTGTGTCTGTCACATTCACATACAGACATTACAGTATTCATGGGCGGAGCATGAGCAGTAACTAGTAACTATAACTAATTACTTTTTAAAAATAATTTGCCCCACACTGGTTAAGGCTGTGAATATATTTCCTGTATTTTCCCTTTTTATCTGAAGAAAAGAGACTGAGAAATGAATATGTATGTTCATTTTAACGCTGCAGAAACAACTAATCTAAAGGATGACTAAACTTTGGCACATATTACTTCTGATCACACTGTATTTGATCCTCAGTGCAGAAAACCTTTATAAAGACACAGGATTCTGTTACTGAACTGCATCACTCACCAGTGAATTTGAACCGGAGCGATGTTACTGTAGTGTTTTAAGATCAGAGGCTCCAACCTGTACGCCTGCAAAACAAACAAAACACATTCAACATTCAAACATACTTTTATTGTCAGTTGACTAGATGGACATGGCACACAGAGAACTGAGACGCTGTTTCTCTGTTATCTTGTTAAATGCCATAAATTAAAAAAAAAAAAAAAAAGGCAAAAAATAGAATAAGAATAAAGGATACATAAACTAGAAAAGCACTCGGAGAGCGCAGACCACCACCAAGGCAGAAGGCCCCTCCCCATCACCTCTAAAATTTAATCATTTGTTCCTTGTGCCAGTATCAACATTTCCTGAAAATTTCCTGAAAATCTGTCCATAACTTTTTGAGTTATCTTGCCAACAGCAGCCCTTGGCTCACCAGCCAACTCTGCAGCCTTCTGGGCCACGGCTGCCCCTGCTGTCATTATTATCACCTGACGCAGCTCATGAAGACACAGTTCATAACGAAGACGCTCATCTGATTCAGTCTGTCCAACACTGGACACACGCCGTTCACCACTGAGCCCGTTTACACGACCAGACAAATACCAGAACTGGGAGTAATCCAAGTTTACACGACCAGACAAATACCAGAACTGGGAGTAATCCAAGTTTACACGACCAGACAAATACCAGAACTGGGAGTAATCCAATAATGTGATGCGTTTACAGTCACTTCAGAAATGCGATAATGGAAAAACCCTGGTTTATGTTTCAGTCCATTATTTGATTTCTTTTGGAGTACGTTCGTACATTATGATGTCAGACGTACACTTCCTGTCATTTTCAAAACATCCGGTCTTGTCTTGTTACCATGGCAATGCCTACAGTGTCAGCGTTAGCTGTCCTAATGTGGGAGGAGCTAATAAGACGACAAAACAGATCACATTTTGCTGTTATCCTTCATTACATTTCATTGTTTTTTTACTTTTTTCCTTCTTCTCACGGTGTCGCTGCGTAACTTCAGTTTATAGTTTTTTTTACACATGTGCTGATGGAAAAAAAACAAACGAAATAAATCAGATTAACCTGTATACATGCGTGAAGATATCGGAGTATTGGGGAGAAATCTAGGTGTGTTAATCTGATTTCTCATAATTATCGGATAAAGTCAGTCGCATTGTCCTGTTCATATGATTACAAGAATAATCGGAGAACTCCAGAAGTCAGATAATGATGGGAGTACTGGTGTGGATGTCCGAACCTCTCTGGCATACATTTGTTTTTCCTTGGTCTAAAATTGTTCTGTGAGATTTGAGTTGTTTCAGTCATATGACAGCGCTCACCACAGGGTCAGTTGGATGGAATATGTTAAAGAGACGTTTGCAAATGGATGTTGGGAGGATGTGGTCCTGGACGCCGTTGTTCCCAGGCCGGATCCCACGCAACGCCAAGAAAACAGCCAGAGGTGAACCCATGCAGAAGAAATTCTCCACCTGCAACACAAAAATTAATGAAGAAAAAAAAAAGAAAAGAAAAGAAAAGAGCAGTAGTTTAGAGAAGTCCATCCTCCCTCTCTCCAGTCACGTCCTCCAGCTTTTCCTGGATTAAAAGATTCAATAGTCTGTTTTCCATTGACCCTCTGCTGTGTAGGGAATGTAAAGGGTGGGGGGGGCTGCTCTTCCTGAAATCCACGATCATAGCTGTCATAAGGTCAGCAGTGGTTGGTGAAGAAGAGCAGCCGTGGATCTTCACAGTCTGAGCTCTGTATGTGAGGAAGTCCAGCAGTGTCCACTTACAGGGTGATGGTTTGAATCCCAGCAGTGACAGCTTGTCCTCCAGAGCAGGACGACTGTATTCACTGAGCTCAAATCCTAGTAGTAGTAGTAGCTTTATTTTGTGCACATAGAATCATCAGATAACAAAGAATCATACATGGTCAATAAATAAATAAATAAATAAATAAAAAATTTCTGCGCTTGAAAAGGAGTGGGCACAAGTATAACTTACTGACTCCACCCTCTTTTTACAAACTAGTAATCAAACCAGATCTGCTTCCTTTGCTTTAACACACATTTTCCTCTGAATATTTTTACAATAACACAAAACATCCGTACAAACCATTCATATACACTTTTTTAGTCACCTCACACACATTCAGATTTGCATAATCAACCGTTTTTAATATAAACTATAATATTTATATGCACTTTAAATATTAGTCCAAATACAATGATCAATAATGTGATAATATCTTCTTATCACGATAACCAATTAACTACAATAATATCTTATTTTAAGCGTACTTCTATAATGTTCTATATTTTGTTATTATAGTGGATTTATACGTCCTTTTAAATGCACAAATCGAAGAAGACATTTTTAAGTTCTGCTCCAGATTATTCCACAGATGGACCCTCTAACACAGATACACTGGCTTTTTAGGTTTGTTCTACACTTCATTTTCTTGTAGATTTCAAATCCTGGGGTAAATGCCCCTGTTCTCCAGTTGTTACTGGATCAGATGGACACCAGTTCTTCCTGAATGTGTACTGGTGAGGACCCACACCGTCACCGGCCTCTCAAAACACTTCATGACTCCATATACTGGGGTCATTCATGCAGGAGACAGAGGAGGACTGGGGGGAGGAGTAATGGGGGCTGTCTTGAACTATGATGGTACTGAGGCCTGGGAGGAGGAGGGGCTAAAAACGTCTGTCAGCACCTCCATCAGCTGGAGGGTGGCGTCTGTCAGAACCCACCCTGGAGGTCCTGCTGCCGTCCACAGGCTGATTCTACTGTAATGGAATTTTAACTTCTTTATCTGATTCCCGTCTTTCTTCCCGTATCCTTTCCTGAATACCCTTCCCCACTGCGTGCTAATTTTCCCATATCCTTACCCAAACCCCCCTTACTGTGTGTGTAAATTGGCTTCAGTCTGGTTTTGACCAGCTCTATATGTAAAGTGCCATGAGAGAACTTTTGTTGTGATTTGGCACTATATAAATAAAATTTGATTGATTGATTGATGTGATTGGTTTTCCTCTGTAAGTCACTTTGGAAAAAAGCGTCTGCCAATTGCATAAATGTAAATTTTCTTGCGAGGTAACAAAAGGTGACTGATTGTTAAAACCTGGGGCTCATAATTCAGTCAAAAGACCCTTTGAGGGCCTTTTGTTTACTGATGTCTGCTGTCGAATGTGAGCACTGACTACTCATACATTACACAACCTTCGTCAGCATTTACCTGAAACTTTAAGGCCGGCACTGCGAGACATGACGAGGACTGCAGACCCTGAAACTGATCCTCCAAGTCCCTGAGCCTGAAAGACAGGAGTGACAGACAGGGATGGGTACTGAATTCAGTACTAATGAGTATTGATTCACATAAAGTCAAACAGTACCATGTTTTGGTACTTGAACGCATCTTCATGTTGCATGTGTCGGGGACAGAGTGGAGGAGTGTCCGCCTGACACGACGACGACATTAGACGCACCAGAGCGTGATTACATCAGTGGCAGCTTGATGATAACAGCAGGTGTGGTGGACAGAAAGTGTTGGAAGGTTCCACGTTACTAAACGTGATGCAGACTGTGTTTGCTGTAATATCTAAACAGGTTTTAGACTCACCTGTTCAGACTGGCTTTTAACCCTTAGCACTGAGACACTATCAGGTTTGAATCTGCGCTCTCTTTGATCACTGTGTGTTGTGTCCTGTTGCTTTGTGCATATTTATGATACCTGATTAACCTGCTTTTTTATCTTATAATTACCTCCACCAAGGAGGTTCTGTTTTTGCCAGGGTTTGTTTGTTTGTTTGTTTGTCTGTCCGTTAGTGTGCAACATAACTCAAAAAGTTATGGACAGATTTGGATGAAATTTTCAGGGTTTGTTGGAAATGGGATAAGGAAGAAATGATTAAATTTTGGTGGTGATCGGGGGTGGGGGGGCCCACGGGGGGCGCCACTGATCAGCCTTGGCGGAGGTCTGCGCTCTCCGAGTGCTTCTAGTTTAATCATGTTTTTAGATGTAAAGCACTTTGGGCTTCGCTATGTTGTTGTAAAGTGCTATAGAAATAAACTTTGATTTCATTCATTCATTCATTCATTTTCTGAACCCGTTTTATCCTCACTAGGGTCACGGGGGTCGCTTGGAGTCTATCCCTACACCTAGGGAGATTTAATGTCCATATTTGGGTCCTATTTTTGGACCCAATATTTGATTAAAAATTCATTAATTATGGGATGGATCAGAGCAAGAGGATAATTTTTTTTGTATTTCTCTGAGGTCATCATTAGGTCCATCCTGGGAGGAAATCTGTCTACATTTACCTTTAATTATTGGGTCTAAAAGGAAAGACACAATTTTAATATTTCAAAATTCACCAAAAATTCAAAAATCTATATTTCTCAAAACTATGAAGAAACTTTGTGGACATTGTCCCAAAGAAGATACATATAAAATTTGAAATGAATCTGACCAGTTGTGTAGTCGGAGACAATGTTTGAAGAAATTGCTAACAAAGACAACAACAATGAAGATGACAATGACAAAGACGACAAAGATGACAATGATGACAAAGATGACATTGATGAAGACGACAACAACGAAGAGGACAACGACGAAGACCACAATGAAGACGACAAAGAACACAACGACGAAGACGAGAATGATGAAGACGACAATGACGAAGATGACAGCGACGAAGACGATGACGAAGACAACAACGACAACAATGACAAAGACGACAATGACGAAGACGACAATGACGAAGACGACAATGATGAAGACGACAATGAAGAAGACGACAATGACGAAGATGACAATGATGAAGATGACAATAATGAAGACAACAATGAGGAAGACGACAATGAAGAAGACGACAGTGATGAAGACGACAATGATGAAGACAACAATGAGGAAGATGACAACAATGAAGATGACAACGATGAAAATGACAGCAACGAAGACGATGACGAAGACGACAACGATGAAGAAGACAACGACGACAATGACGAAGACGACAATGACGACAATGAAGACGATGACAATGACGAAGATGACGATGAAGATGACAATGAGGAAAATGACAATGAGGAAGGTGACAACAACGAAGACGACAACGATGAAAATGACAGCGATGAAGACGAAGACGACAATGATGAAGAAGACAACGACGACAATGAAGACGATGACAATGACAAAGATGACAATGATGAAGACGACAATGAGGAAGACGAGATTGACGAAGACGACATTGATGAAGACGACAATGATGAAGACGACAACGATGAAGATGACAATGACGAATATGACGACGACAACAAAGACAATGATGAAGACAACAATGACAAAGACAACAAAGACGAAGACGACAATGGTGAAGATGACAACGACGAAGATGATGACAAAGATGATGATGACAAAGACGACAAAGACAGTAATGACGAAGACAACAATGACAAAGATGACAATGACGACAATGATGAAGATGACACTGATGAAGATGTGGCCGTACGCAGCACCTTCTCACCAGCTCGTCTCCTCTCCACCAGTGTGAACTAATAAAATGGGACTGACAGACTGGATGGCGTCTGCGTTGGTCGTACCTGAGGTGTGTGATTCTCAGCTGCTCCTGCAGGTGGCGCTCATCATCACTAGGCCAGCGAGCCTTGGTCTCCTCTGGGTCGGGCGCTTCTTGATGATGAAAGCGCACCGGGTCCCATCCCGTCATAATGTCGAAGGTGATGACGCAGCCCAGCGAGTGCGACACGATGGACACCTTCCCGTTTTTCTCGAAGTCTGGGTTCCGTGAGCAGAACAGAGAGTAGAGGCGGTTGAGCTCCAGAGTCAGACCCCTGGTGATCTGCACACAGTGGAGAAGGACAGGTCCAGTCTGGAAGCACAGCATACGGACAACAAGGACAACACACCTACACTGGGACAAGGAGTCCAAGCTCCTCCTCCTCCTTTATCTGGGACAGGGCTCTCAAACTCATTTTCTTTCAGGTTCCACATTCAGCCCGATTTGATCTGCAGTGGACCGAACCAATAAAATAATAGCATAATAACCTATAAATAATGACAACTCCAAATTTTTGTCGTTTTAGTGCAATAAACCCCCATTGAATTATGAAAATACTTACTTTTATAAACTATCCAAAAAAAAAGATTTAAATAACCTGAAAAAAACTGAAATTTCTTAAAAAAAATAATTGTAATTTTAACAGTAGTATCCCTCAACTTATCATTTCTACATGTGCATTATGGATCAGATCTACAAAGACACTAAACAGTTACTAACAGGCAGAAAAGAGTTAAAATTGTGCTGAATTTTCTTTAGACATTTCAGGTTGTTCATATTTGTTCAGGTTATTCACAATTTATTGTTACAGGATAGTGTGTAAGTCTTAATATTTTCATAATTTAATGTTATTTTTTGCACTAAAACAAAGGCAAGGCAAGTTTATTTGTATCGCACATTTCAGCAACAAGGCAATTCAAGGTGCTTCACACAGGACATTGAAATACAACGACAGGGAAAAAGAAACACATTTAAAACATTATAAAAGAAACATGTAAAAGGTGATAAAAAACAGCAAGTAAGAAAACAACACATAAAATCCAAAAATATAAAAAGACACACATATTAAAGTAAGAGTTGCAGTGCAGCGTTTCGAAAGAGAATATAAAATTTAAAAAGTCAAAAGCCTTTTAATTAAAGGCAGGAGTGAACAGCTGAGTCTTTAACCTGGACTTCAAAGAACTCAGACTCTCAGCAGACCTGATATTTTCTGGTAGTTTGTTCCAGGTATAGAAACTGGAACCAGATATAGAAACTGAACGCCGATTCTCGATGTTTAGTTCTGACTTTGGGAACACAGAGCAGACTTACACCAGATGACCCGAGACAAATTTGAAGTTGTCATTATTTATAGGCATAATGTAATATGATTTTTTTCACATCAACAAAAAAGAAAATAAGAAATCATTACTTTTTGTAGGTTATTCTGCTGTTATTTTACTTAAGATCATACTGGTCTGAATGTGGACAGCCTTGAATGTGGAATTTTTGCCCTTTGTAAATTCATCCCACGGGCCGGATTGGAATGTTTGGTGGACCGCATTTGGCCCCCAGGCCGCATGTTTGACACCCCTGATCTATGACATTTCAGTCAGTTGTGTCTGCTCATTTTTGGGAGGAATAATGTACGGATGGTAAGTATAAACACCGCAAAAGTTATTTGTTTAAATTTGTCCTGTGGATGCATCTTGTCCAGGAGCAGAAGAATATTGAAAACAGATGACCTTTGACCTACTGTTTCCAGGTCACATGTTCTTGTGCAGTTACAATCAAGGTTCTAATAGTTTTGGATTTTTCATTAGAGTTTGGTTTTATTTAGTTTTAACTTTTTTAAAAATCTAATTCAGTTAGTTTTTAATTAGTTTTTACAGCAGGTTTGCTAGTTTTTATTAGTTTTCGTTTTTTCTAAATGCTTAGTTTTAGTATTAGTGTTAGTTTTTTCGTATCTTTTATCTTCCTCGTTGTCATATTCATATAAATCCCGAACAGAACTCTGCTGCTTTCTCCCAACTTTAGACTCTGACTCTAAATGACAAGTGACGAGAAGTGATGGACCGTTAAATATCATACGGTGCCAGCAGCTAAAATTGCCTGAGTGAAATAAATCGATTTCATATCAATCCGACATTGACAAAGACGAAAACTAAGGGAATTTTGTCTAGAATTTTTATACGTTCTAGTTAGTTTTGTAAACACACAGAATAGTTTCAGTTAGTTATCATTTTGTCTTTTAATTATAGTTTTTATTTATTTCAGTTAACGAAAAAAATTTTTCAATTGTAGTTTTCGTCATTTCGTTAGTTTTCGTTAACGATAATAACCTTGGTTACAATATCTGAGTACTTTCACATTTAAATATGTATGGAATAAGTTCTACACAAACACAATCTAATCTAAATTATAGGGCAGGAACTTGAACAAAATCTTACACTATATTTAACCGAGGGGGATTAAAAGAGCGCAGAACATTATGTTTTTCATTAAAACACACGTTTTCCAGTTCCCGCATATTTTCGCAACTTTTTTTTTTTTGCAAATTCCTGCATTTTCACTGCATAAAATCACATAAAAACCCTGCATATTTTTGCTGCATTTTTCTGGAGGGACTGACTATAATAATAATAATAATAATAATGGATTAGATTTCTATAGCGCTTTTTGGATGCTCAAAGCGCTTTACATTATTGACCCATTATTCATTCACTCTCACACTCCCCCTCTGGTGGTGGTAAACTACATCTGTATCCACAGCTGTACCTGGGGCAGACTGACAGAAGCGTGGTAGCCCCTCCCACCACCACTGAACATTCATACGCATTCATACACCAGTGTGACTGACACTGGAGGCAAGGAGGGGGAAGTGTCTTGCAAGGTTATTATTGTTAAACAAAACTAACGAAATGACAAAAACTAGAATTGTAAAAACATTTTCGTTAACTGAAATAAATAAAAACTATAATTAAAAGAAAAAAAACATAACTAACTGAAACTGTATTGTGTGCTTATAAAACTAACTAAAACATATAAAAATTATGGATAAAATTCCCTTCGTTTTCATCTTTGTCAACGTCGGATTGATATGAAAGTGATATATTTCGCTCTAGCAATTTTAGCTAGCAGCACCATACCACACTTTTTGGTCCGTCACTTGTGTTCACTTGTGGTTTCCAGTCGTCTTCTGGTCCCCACTCTACCTGGAAACATGGAGACTAAAGTTGGGAGAAAGCAGCAGAGTCCTGTCTGGGATTTATTTGAATACGACGGAGAAGAGAAAAGATATGAAAAAACTAAAACTAAACTAAAACTAAGTATTTAGAAAAAATGAAAACTAATAAAAACTAGCAAACCTGCTCTAAAAACGAAATAAACCTAACTGAATTAGAGAAAAAAAAGTCTAAACTAAATAAAACTAAACTCTAATGAAAAATCCAAAACTATTAGAACCTTGGTGTCTTGTCCAAGGACGCAATGGACTGACTTGGACAGAGTGGGATTCGTACCGCCAACCCTTCAGTTATTGGATGACCCGCTCTACCTCCTGAGCCATGCCACCCCTGACTGTGGATCAGAACTGACCGCTGTCATGGATGGACAGGTCATGTGACTGAGGGCAGTTTACAGACCCCAACAGGCCCGTGTGCAGCTCCTGTCCTCACCTCATCTCTGTACAGAGGGCTGGTGTAGTACATGATGTCCATGGCACTGCTGTTGAGCATGTCTCTGAGACCACGCACTTTGTCTGGAGTGATGGAGTCCACTGTGTCTGCAGCACAACACACACACGCGCGCACACACACACATGCACAAACACACACACACACACACGCATGCACACGCACACACACACACACACATGCACACACACACGCACACACACACGCACACACGCATGCACACACACACGCACACACACACACATGCATGCACACGCACACACACACACACACGCACGCACACACACACACATGCACACACACACGCACACACACACACGCACGCAC
>NC_043979.1:1814643-1831105 GCF_902148855.1 Sphaeramia orbicularis
TTAGTTAATGATCAATTTATTCATTTTCTTATCAATAAAAGAGGGCGCTTTTCAGTTTATATTTTGCACAAAATTTACTTTAAAAAATGTGTTATTTGTTATATATTACAGTTAAATATATGTTGTTTGTTTACAAAGTTTTGTAAATCTTTCAAAAATGCTAAAGCATCAGTAGGGGGGACTTGGCTAAAAAAGTCTATTTCAGGGATACTCCACTGTAAAACGTTTGAGAACCGCTGAGTTAGAGGGGACTAACCCACTCCAGTCTAGGTCATGTGTTGGTGGTGCAGGTCATGTGACATGTGTTGGTGGTGCAGGTCATGTGACATGTGTGGGTGGTGCAGGTCATGTGACATGTGTTGGTGGTGCAGGTCATGTGACATGTGTTGGTGGTGCAGGTCATGTGACATGTGTGGGTGGTGTAGGTCGTGTGACGTGTGTTGGTGGTGCAGGTCATGTGACATGTGTTGGTGGTGCAGGTCATGTGACATGTGTTGGTGGTGCAGGTCATGTGACATGTGTTGGTGGTGCAGGTCATGTGACATGTGTGGGTGGTGTAGGTCGTGTGACGTGTGTGGGTGGTGCAGGTCATGTGACATGTGTTGGTGGTATAGGTCATGTGACATGTGTTGGTGGTGTAGGTCATGTGACATGTGTTGGTGGTGCAGGTCATGTGACATGTGTGGGTGGTGCAGGTCATGTGACATGTGTTGGTGGTATAGGTCATGTGACATGTGTTGGTGGTATAGGTCATGTGACATGTGTTGGTGGTGTAGGTCATGTGACATGTGTGGGTGGTGTAGGTCATGTGACATGTGTGGGTGGTGTAGGTCATGTGACATGTGCTGGGTTTTGTGGGTTCAGATGCTCAGACCTCCATCCAGGGCCAGCTTGGACCTCCACTCCACTGGAAGGAACTCCACATGCTCGGTTGAGCGGTTGGAGAAGTGCTTCTCCTCCATCTTCCTGGCAGCGTCTCTCATCCTGTCCACAAACCAAGTCAACAAATCCAGTCGTTATTACCCAGAATGCCTGCGAACCCATGTGTCCACCTATGACCTGCTGTGCGCTCACATGCTGGTGTTCCTAATAATGCGGCCCTGGTCCATCTTCTGGCCAATGCCATGCACCACAAAGACTATGTGGGTGGTTTCAGGAGGCGTGTCCTCAGGTGCCGCCTCCTCCACGTAGCCCCGATGGAGGCGGGTCCCACTGCTGGAGGCTGCAGAGACAACCAACATGTTAGAATGGGGGGGGGCAAACATACGGCCTGTGGGCCAAAACCAGCCCACCTAAGGAGTCGGTTTGAATTTGAATGGATACTTTGTAGATGTAAACATTTTCATAGTGTAATTGTACATTTTTCACTCTAAAATATTGAGAAAAGTTTTGAGTTTTCATTATCGATATAATATCAATATAAGTGTGTGTGTGTGTGTGTGTGTGTGTGTGTGTGCATGTGTATGTATACACACAAATCACACTAACTCCGTACAGATCTGACTGCTACAGTTTGTCATACTTATGTACTTTTGGTCAGTGAACAGACTAGTGTAAACGATAAGTTAATAAGACCAATATTTTGGAGCTATTAGTTATTTTGAATACAAAATCCTTACAATCACGTCGCTGTACTCACAACGCTTTGGCAGTGACTGCTGGACAAATGCAGCACGAATACACAACAGCATAAAAACGACCACATCTAGAACCCGTGGATCCACATGGGTCAACGAGCTAGTTATAGATTATTGTTCTATTGGTCCCATCTATTGGTCACAGAGGTTTGAGCTGAAACGAGCAGATGTTAACTGTCGTACGATGGTGTACGATGGTGTATTAGTGCCACATAGAAAAATAAAAACACTTGTTATTACGAGATTAAAGTCAGAATATTTCAAGAATAAAGCCATAGTATTAAATGTATGAAACAGTATGAAACAAACCCAAACGTGTGTGAGCTGTCTTCAAAGTCCTTCAACTAATGCTAATGCGTTGATGGTGGGCGGGGCTAATAGGCTCAGTATTTGGCCTTTGAGCGTAAACCCCAAATTAAAGCAGAACCAGCACCTGTACCAGTGGGCATGACTTTATTCTCGGAAATTCTGATATTTTTCCCACCTGTTTTTAAATGACGTTATTCTCGTAATATTATGGTTTTATTCTCAAAATAAGATATTATTCTAAAACTATTACAACTTCATTCTCATAAAATGGACTCTATGCACAGCTCCACTACTTCCTGACCTTCAGGTGGCTCCTTTATTTCCTGTATTTTATTATTGGACACACTGATTAATCCAGGTGTGTCTGATTAATCAGTAGTCACAACTAGAAGTAGCAGACACACCTGGATTAATCAGTGTGTCCAATAATGAAAGACAGGAAATAAAGGCGCCACCTGAAGTTCAAGAAGTAGTGGGGGTGTGCATAGAGCCCATTAGGACTCTTTTTGTATTTGACTTTATTCTCATAAAAATACGGGTTCTATCTCAATATTTTATGACTTTATTCTCATAGTGACAAGTGTTTTTTTTTTATATGTGGCCTAAATACGCCGTCGTACTCAGAGGCAAAAATCAGCCTTTAAACTTGAAATAAATAGAGTTTTTTTTCCTGCTAATTATCAATACTGTTTAATATGGAACCTTTTGCTGTATCACACAGGTGTTCTTTTTAGAAAACAGGTTAGTGGTCCCATACATTCACTAGTGCTCTGACTGTACCAGTCCCACATGTAATAAAGCCTGGTCTTTGTGCCCGAGTCGTCTATTCTCGTACCTTTAGAGAAGCCGAGTTTCTGCGTGACGGTGCGTGCGATCTTGGAGGTGGTGGCGTCGCTGTACAGGTAGACCTCGTCCACGCTGTGCCAGTCCACGTGGCTCCGGCTCAGCTTCAGACTGTGGATGGCTGTGACAGAATCACACAGTAATTAACTGTCAATGACACGATTTCAGACATAATTAACTTCCCCTTCCCTGTGTGTGTGTGTGTGTGTGTGTGCGTGTGTGTGTGTGTGAGAACCACTGCAGGGAATGGAAGCCTTACCACACACATGTTGGACTCTGATGTGCAGAGGACACATGACTTCAGAACCTTCAGGTATCCAGGTGAGCAGATTATGCACAGTTTGTACTTCATGTTATTAACCCTATAACACCGAACGTATCATGTTTGATCCATGAGTTTTGAAGCCCTCTACATGATCAGAGTGACATTTGTTTTCTTGAAAAACCTGATGTATACAATTGGATACATGCAGTATACAGACACTCCACCAGGGGGAGGAGTTCATTCACCAGAGGCCTTTCCAGTGACACTACAAGACTGACATTAATGAGGAAGGAGGAAGAACTGGGACTATTTAGAAAAGGAATTAACAATGTATTAGATATGATTGTGTTATATATGTTTTTGTTTGTTCAAAAATAATAATATTTGAGCATTGAGACCTGATGCATCAAATATGATACAAAATTGAGACTCATACATGGAAACTGATATTTGAAAAATACTTTTTTTTTGGTTGTTCAGAAGGACTAATAAAGGCTCCAGTTTCAAAGAACTGGAATTTTCTGTCAATGATTTAATGCAGGGGTCTGCAGCCCTGGTCCAGCACACCTGATGGTCATTATCAGGCTTCTGCAGAGCTGGATGATAGGCTTATCATTTGAATCAGGCGTGTGGGAAGAGGGGTACATCTAAAACATGCAGGATAGTGGCTCTCTAGGACCAGGGTTGCTGACCCCTGATTTAATGGTCCAGACTTTACAGGGTTACAGGTCATATTGCTTTTCACAATTTGTTTTAGGTCAGAATTCAGAAGTTGTACATTTTTTCATGATTTTATTGACGTGTGCCAGGATGAAAATATAAAAACATAACTAACCCAATTTTGGGTGTGGGTTTTTCATGACTCTCAGTCTCATTCTAGTTTGGTGTAGAACCCATCGTGTCCACTGGTGTTACATGCGGAACCTGAACATTTAAACACTAATAAATCAACAGTGGATTTTACAACAGCGGTCATTTTTGTGAACACTCTGCCTTGAATATTTCCTCCGATTCCCAAAATGCACCTGCGAGAGAATTTAAAAATTCAAAACAATAGTAGTGTGTAATTTTCGTGTCCTGTTCCTTGGTTCCGTCGTGGTAATCACTGCTGCAGAATCATCAGTGCACTGTTGGAATATTGACTAGTCTGAATTTAAGGGAAAACTCTGATATGATTGAGTTGTCTGTGGATTTGTCTTGTGTAATAGTGTGGGGATTTGAAAAAAAAAAATGACAGAAAATGATGGAGGAGTTCATTATAGAAACCTGGTGTCTGTGTTACACGCGGATTTATGTAAAATGTGTTTTATCTAAAAAAAAAAAAAAAAAAGTTTCTCTTTTATCTCAGTATACCGAATATTTATTTGTAAAACAGAGCCGAAGTGCTTCCAAACCTGCTTCATAATATTCATCTCCACCTGGTTTGAATGTTTAACCCCTCTGTCCTGTTTTAGGACCAGTTTCAGAGAAACACCCATAATACAATACAATTAATCTACACATGTGTAATAATTAACTCTACAGGGTGCATCAAAAAAACTATACATTTTGAAAAATTATCCCCAGTTCCACATTTGGTAATTTTTGGAATTTTCTTTTCTGGATGTCGGAAGGTTGGGGATTGGTGGATATTTGTCCAAATGTACAGACCCAGGCTTTCATGCATGAGTGAACACGGGACAATTACACAGTCCAAGTTAAAACTGGTTTGTGTGAAGTAGTGGTGGGATTTAAATCCAATCAAAGGTCATGGGAGGGGCCAAAGGGGATCTATCTGGGGTTAAGGTAACCCTAACTTGTCCTGTCCTCAGTGACATTTTCAGTCCTAAACAAGTTGATTACCTTTGAAAGGCAGGAACAGCTGCCATGGGGAAAGAAATGAAACTGTCATGGTGGCCAGAGTGTTAGTGCTGTAACCTGGCAATTTTGTGGAAAACAAGATGGATGCCCATTGGCCCCCCCCGTGAACTTTGATTGGATTTAAATCCCAACCGCTACTTCACACAAACCAGTTTAAACTTGGATTGTGCAATTGTCCCCTGCTCACTCCTGCATGAAAACCTGGGTCTGTAAATTTGGACAAATATCCACCAATCCTCTACGTACCGATGTCCAGAAAAGAAAATCCCAAAAATGATCAAATGTGGAACTGGGGGTAATTTTTCAAAATGTGTAATTTTTTTTTTGGACACCCTGTAGAACTCACTCCTTACCGTCTTTGCTGTCCACAACAGTGGTCACTGTCTCCATCTCGTAGGTGTCCCTCATCTGTTGCCCCCGGAAACATGCCAGGTGTTCCACCTCAATGAGGTCACTCTCATCCTCCTCCAGTGGAAGCCACGTTCCATCGATGAACCACTGACCCCTCATCACAGGGATGCGATCTTGTTCTGAGGAGCATCAGATCAGGCCATGTTTACAAAATACATCAACCCTTACAGACCCAAACGTCCACCTTTAACCCTTACAGACCCAAACGTCCACCTTTAACCCTTAAAGACCCAAAGGTCCACCTTTAACCCTTAAACACCCAAACGTCCACCTTTAACCCTTAAACACCCAAATGTCCACCTTTAACCCTTAAACACCCAAACGTCCACCTTTAACCCTTAAAGACCCAAAAGTCTACCTTTAACCCTTACAGACCCAAACGTCCACCTTTAACCCTTAAACACCCAAAGGTCCACCTTTAACCCTTAAACACCCAAATGTCCACCTTTAACCCTTAAACACCCAAACGTCCACCTTTAACCCTTAAAGACCCAAAGTCTACCTTTAACCCTTACAGACCCAAACGTCCACCTTTAACCCTTAAACACCCAAAGGTCCACCTTAACCTTAAACACCAAACGTCCACCTTTAACCCTTAAACACCCAAAGTCCACCTTTAACCCTTAAAGACCCAAAAGTCTACCTTTAACCCTTAAAGACCCAAACGTCCACCTTTAACCCCTTACAGACCCAAACCGTCCACCTTTAACCCTTAAACACCCAAACGTCCACCTTTAACCCTTACAGACCCAAACGTCCACCTTTAACCCTTACAGACCCAACCGTCCACCGTTAACCCTTAAGACCCAAATGTCCACCTTTAACCCTTAAACACCCAAACGTCCAACCTTTAACCCTGAAACACCCAAACGTCCACCTTTAACCCATAAAGACCCCAAAAGTCTACCTTTAACCCTTAACGACCCAAACGTCCACCTTTAACCTTAAAGACCCAAACGTCCACCTTTAAACCCTTAAACACCCAAACGTCCACCTTTAACCCTTACAGACCCAAAGGTCCACCTTTTAACCCTTAAACACCCAAACGTCCACCTTTAACCCTTACAGACCCAAACGTCCACCTTTAACCCTTAAAGACCCAAACGTCCACCTTTAACCCTTACAGACCCAAACGTCCACCTTTAACCCTTAAACACCCAAACGTCCACCTTTACCCTTAAAGACCCAAACTTCCACCTTTAACCCTTAAAGACCCAAACGTCCACCTTTAACCCTTAAAGACCCAAACGTCCACCTTTAACCCTTAAAGACCCAAACGCCACCTTTAACCCTTAAAGACCCAAACGTCCACCTTTAACCCTTACAGACCCAAACGTCCACCTTTAACCCTTACAGACCCAAACGTCCACCTTTAACCCTTAAAGACCCAAACGTCCACCTTTAACCCTTAAAGACCCAAACGTCCACCTTTAACCTTAAACACCCAAACGTCCACCTTTAACCCTTACAGACCCAAAGGTCCACCTTTAACCCTTAAACACCCCAACGTCCACCTTTAACCCTACAGACCCAAAGGTCCACCTTTTAACCCCTTACACACCCCAACGTCCACATTACCCTTAAACACCCAAACTTCCACCTTTAACCCTACAGACCCACAGTCCCACCTTTAACCCTTAAAGACCAAAGTCCACCTGTAACCTTAAACACTCAACATCCACCTTTAACCCTTACAGACCCAAACTTCCACCTTTAACCCTTAAACACCCAAACGTCCACCTTTAACCCTTAAACACCCAAACGTCCACCTTTGACCCTTAAACACCCAAACGTCCACCTTTAAACCGTTAAACCACCCAAACGTCCACCTTTAAACCCGTACAGACCCAAACTCCACCTTTGAACCCTTAAAGAGCCAAAGGCCCACCTTTAACCCTTAAACACCCAAACTTCCACCTTTAACCTTACAGACCCAAAACGTCACCTTTACCCCTACAGACCCAAACGTCCACCTTTAACCCTTAAAGACCCAAATGTCCACCTTTAACCCTAAAAAAGCCAAACGTCCACCTTTAACCCTTACAGACCCAAACGTCCACCTTTAACCCTTACAGACCAAACGTCCACCTTTAAACCCTTAAACACCCAAACGTCCACCTTTAACCCTACAGACCAAACGTCCACCTTTAACCCTTAAACACCCAAAATGTCCACCTGTACCCTTAAGACCCAAATGTCCCACCTTTAACCCTTAAACACCCAAACGTCCACCTTTAAACCCTTAAACACCCAAACGTCCACCTTTAACCCTTACATACCCAAATGTCCACCTTTAACCCTTAAACACCCAAACTCACCTTTAACGCCTTAAACACCCAACGTCCACCTTTAACCCTTAACACCCAAACGTCCACCTTTAAACCCTTAAACACCCAAACGTCCACCTTGACCCTTCCAGAACCCAAACGTCCACCTTTAACCCTTAAAACCACCAACGTCCACCTTTAACCCTTAAACACCCCAAATGGTCCACCATTAAACCCTAAAGACCCAGAATGGTCCACCTTAACCCTTTGGATGTGGTGTATCAGTGTTGTAGAACTGATGTGATGTGGTGGTGTGTAATGGAGGGGTGACATCACGCGTGTTTTCGTCGGGGGGGTGCTCGTCACGCGCGCGCAGTACGGCTGAGGGATGGGTGCGGTTGGTTGGTAAACCGCGCACATGCGTGCGGCCACTAGGGGGGTACGGTGCAATCTGTGGCCCTTCAGAAGTGAAAGTGAAACGTATTCCCTCTTGAATCCTTTCCTCCTGACAGCTTCAGAACTGCTCAACACTCTGTGTCCTGGATCAGGGGGAACCTGGGAGGATGTTTGAACTTCTGTCTCACTGACCGGTAGACATACCATCCTCCAGGAAAACGCTCTGATAACCGACCCCGTATTTGTTGCGTGTATGTATTCGGGGTGCACCGCGCCCACAAACAGACGGTCCGGTCTGGTGTTTGGTCCACCATGTCCAATAAACACTTCTAACTCATCAATGCCAGGATCCGTTCAATGACACAGCTATCCCAGCCTGCGGCGCGGCAGCGCGGACAAACCGCAGCCTCAGACAGGTGTGGACAGGTGGACAAGGGCAAGTAACTGACAATTAATAATTTAATCTAGCAAATTCTTATCGATAATTATCGTTAGTCGATTAATTGTTTACATCCCCTAGTCAGAACCAGTAGAATAATAACAGTGAAAAAAGCACAATTACATTATGAAAATGTTTACATCTACAAGTATCCTTAAAAATCTGGATAACATGAACAACCTGAATGTCGTAAGGAAAAACAACTGCACTTTTAATAATATTCTGCCTCAGTTTATCATTTACACACGTGCCTTTGAACTTACATTACAATTACAAATACACACAAAACATTTAGTAACAAACAGAATGTTTGTTAAAATGAACTCTAAGGCCCAATCCCAGTTCACCCCTCGGCCCCTCCCCTCAATTTTGCACATTAATGTTAAGGGGTAGGGGTGTCCCCAGTTCTCGATGAGTCGGAGGAGGAGGGCTAAGGGGGAGGGCTGTTGACCCTCCAAAACGGAGACTTTCCAGGACCACACTACAAAACAGAGGGGCAGGAGAAATCTGCCATAATTCTGTTTGAATCATCGGCAAGACGGAGGTCCACTTTTCTTGTAAACAACTTAACCATTTGATCGTACCGTTAATGGTGTCTCAATGTGTTATAGATCGCATTTGTGCGGTTTATAGTTGAAAGTGGTAAACAGATGACCAAAGCCCATGGAACAGAGACGGTTCAGCTGTTGACCACATGGAGAACACTGCCACAAACAAAGTTCCAACATCTGTTTATAGTGACATCGATGACTGAGGATGGAACAGGTCTGGAAGGGTTGGACCATTTCAGAGAGGAATGAGTACACCACTACCCCTTAGAACTGGGTTAAAGGGGGGAAGGGGCAAGTGATAGAGGTAAGGGGGAGGGGCTAAGGGGTGAAGTGGGATTGGGCCTTATGCTGCATTCCAGTTCGGTTTTTGAGCCCATAAGTCACGACTTCAAACCACGACTCCTGACTTTTTAAACGTTCCAGGCAAGTTACCCAAACTGCCTGAGCGCAAGGAATTGTGGGAGTTAGATGTTGAACAAACCAACATGGTGGACCGTATGTTATGTTTATTTACAATCATTTCTATCGCTAAAGGTGTTTGTTCTTTGCTTATTTGAGGGAAACAGAGGAGGAAAAAATGGTGCAAAAGGCAAGAGAAGCTGTTCTACCTTTGATGTTCTTTGTATATTGGATTCAGATTTGGTTTTAATTATTCTGTCACTCACTGGACTGAAAACTAGCTAATGCTAGAGCAAGCGCTGATTATGCAGAACATTTGCAGATAAATAATGTCAGAGCAATACGCTGCTTTAATAAACAATCTGCATAAACACCACATCCATGGGGGGGTGCCATTGGTACGTGACGTCAGAACTCAGAACTGGGAGAACATGGATCTAGTACGAGTTCACGGGTGGAAGTCCCAGGTTTGACTGAACATTCCAGTACATTTACACCAGTAGAAGGATGGAAGAACACCAGTTACAGCTGGACTGGAACTCAGTATTACTTCTCTTAAGACATTTCAGGTTGTTCATATTTTGTTCAAATTATTCACTTTTCATGAAAGGATAGTTTATGAATATAAACATTTTCATGTAATTCTACTACTTTTTTTACACTAAAAAAAACTGAACATTTGTGGTTTTCATTATTAATAGGTTATTATGATAGTATTTCAGTGCTCTGACCCACTTTAGGTTGGACTGGTCTGTATGTGGAACCTGAACTAAAACTATTTTGACTGCATTAATTTTCAATATCTTCAGTGTCATTTTTTGTATTTAATAAACTCATGAAGAGGTGATCGACAGCACATCCAAAAAATGAGAGGTGTGCAGGATCCCCAAAAAAACTGATGAAAAAATGAAGGAATGTCCGCACAACCTGTGAGCTCCCAAAGAATTTATTAAACGAAGTCGTGACGTTTCGGCCCTTCATCAGACTAAAGGCTGCTTTATGCTTACCGTGGCTTCACACGGTCATTGATTCAGTTTCACAGCCACGCCCCTTCACGCGGCTCATCTCAAGCGAAACTTTCCGTGTCACACACCTCAGAAAACTTGTAAGACACGCGTGGACAAAATGGCCGACATTCAGGAGCTCCTGATGGTAGAAGTGCAGAAGTACAGGCACTGGGATGAGTTGGACCACCAGGACCACCGCCACAGCCGAGTGGGAATGATTCACGGACGGAAACTGCAGCTACAGTCGGCAAAGAGGAGGGAATGGGCAAAAAAAAACCTGGAAAAACATTCAGGACAGATATGTGAAGACAAAACAACCGCCAAAGGGAGAAGGGGAGACCCAGGGGGGAGAACAAACGTCCCACAGATTCTGAAAGAGTTGAGCTGGATCTGGAATTTTATTAAACACAGAGAAACAGACAGAAATGTCCCTCTGGAGAAGGTAAGTTTATTGATCATTTTCTTCTTCTCTAGTTTTTTTACTGTGATAGACGTGCATTTGTGGCACACGGCCCCCTGCAGTTTGGAATAGATGGCCACGCAGAGTATAAACGCACCACGCGTACTCTCATGCAGACTCCCCACGACTATTTTCCCGCAGATCACGTTCAAGCATAAACCAGCCTGAGGGGTCTGAAGGGCTCAGCCTGAAACGTCATGACTTTGTTTCATAAAGTCTGTGGCGCTCACAGGTTGTGCGGACATTCCTTTATTTTTCATCAATTCATCCCACGGCCGGACCGGACCCTTTGGCGGACCGGTTTTGGGCCGCGGACCGCATGTTTGACACCCTTGACAGGGATTATGGGTCCAGATGGCCCCGGTTCTGAGTCTGGCCCAAACCCATCCGAACCAGAGCCTACTCACGGTTCCAGTACACGGGTAGCACTCCTTCTCCCTGATGTCCACCTCGTAGCCCCCCCCGGACACACACCGCCTCCACGGCCAGGCTCAGCTCCTCCGGCTCCCGGGCTCCTCCTCCGCCGCTCCGTGCCCCTGTCCGGCTGGCCCTCTTCGGCCCGGGCCGGCTCCCTGCCCTCCGCCTCGGTGGGCTCCGTGGGGTGTTTGACCTTGTCGGGGTTCAGCTCACAGAACCTCCGGTACACCAGCTCGATCTTTAAGGAGTCGTGTCCGACGAACGGCTTCCAGGTCCGCTTGTCCTCCTTGTAGAACCGGACCTCCTCCGGTCCCAGCTCCGTGACGATCTCCCCCCGGTGCCGGGAGCTGTTGGACCGGATCCGCTTCTTGGCGGTGACGTTCCCGTCACTTTCGGTGTAGTTCGGGTCAATGTCCATACGAAGAGCCCGAGTACTGGTCCGGAGGCAGGCCCAGCATCATGTCATCCTGGGCCAGGCGGTGCGAGTCCGCCCGGAGGAGCGGAAGCTCCCGGTCCCGGTCCACGGGGACGCCGTCTCCCAGCGGGTTGTCGTCGAAGGCGGTCACAAACACGTCGTTGGCCATGTCCCATTCACTGCTGCTGACCGAGTTATTGTCGGAGCTGTGCTGGCGGAGGGTGCCCGGAGCCCTCATACTGCTCATGGTTCTGCACGGGACGGATCAGACCCAACACACACCGGACCCGAAACCCAGATCCGATCCCCGGACTGGCACGCATTAGGTCACATTCAGGATTTGTGTTCCCGGCTGTACACATCTGGATCGGACAGCCCTTCCCCCGGACCCAACCTCCCAACCGCACCGGTACCGGCTGTAAATACCCGCTTATTCGCCTCTAACCGGGCCGGGCTCCAGCCTGGGTACGGACCGGTCCATGTCCGGTTGTCCTGGAGACAGTTGGAATAATGAGTGATGAGCGCGAGCTAAGGATGGAGCCGCTTCAGCCACAGTCAGTTTACGACAATAAGAGCGACTTCCGGCAGTTCCTGTTCAAAAGCACAGACACGGCAGAAGCACACGAGAGCAAATAGGAGCTGTTTGTCAGATGGTATTAACCCTTTCATGCACGAATTATGAACCTTAATCAAGATTTTGTTCCCTGAGTGTTTTCATTTTTCTTTAAATATGAAAAAAACAAGTGATTGAAAAATGTATTATGAAAGATGAAAAAAAAAAAAGTTAAAATTGCATTAAAAAAATAGTAATAAGTAGAGCTGCAACTGATTAATCGACTCAAAGTGATCCAAAAAAATCATTCATCCACAGTTCTCCTGACTCAAAGCTTTTTTCCTTCATTTCTCTGCTGTTAAACATTGGTTCTGCTGTTGTGTTTCACACGGACGCTTATTGTGATGCACAAAGAAGCTTCAATTCGGGAAAACTGCAATAGAATATCCCCTTCTATCAATTCAAGTCGATTAATCAAATCAGGACTTTTTGCATTGACTTCAAGCACCTAGTCGATTAATCAGTTGCAGCTCTAGTAATAATAATAATAAAAATGTTATGAACCTAATTTTCATGAAGTTGCAAAAATGTCCACTCAGCTGGACACCGTGTGTTTAATTTTTGAAGCGAAGAAACATGTATTTCTGATAAATTGCATGAGAACAATAACATTACGCTCAGGGGATCTACACAAGTTACCAATTCATGTCAATAAAGATATGTAGTGTCTTAAAACTTTAATAAAGATATGTGCAAGAAAACAAAACAAGAAAATCCATGAATATACAAGAAACGGCTGTAGAATAGCTGTCAGCTGTAGTGACCAGTATAAATGAAAGGGTTAATAATTTTATTATTGGGCAAATATCATATCCCTGTGCAAAATAGAAAAATAACAGCCCTCCTTTACAAACAAATTTAAAATCTTTGTCTTGTCCCTTAGGCAAAAAAAAAAAAAAAAAAAAAAATTGCAATGAAAATAAGTCAGAACATTGCTCGTTACTTATTATTGTACTTATTATTTAATTTAAAAAGTCTTCTCTGTTGCATCCTGCTCCTTTACTTTCATTTAAAATGCCTGATTCTTTGCATTGTATTGTATTTGAATGTATTTTTTGTTCTTGCTGTCCATATCCCCATGATTTTTGTACTTCATCATATTTATGTTCATTTGTCTTACTGTTATTGTCCTCAGTGAGAGTTTGTATTATTTTTTTTTTTTTTACAAGTTCAATAAAAAAATTATATATACACACACACATTATATATATATATATATATATAGATATATATATATATATATATATATATATATATATATATATATATATATATGTGCACTCGTCACACCAAAGGAGATTTCAGAAATAGTTGGAGTGTCCATAAGACTGTTTATAATGGAAAGAAGAGATGACTATGAGCAAAACTATTACCAGAAAGTCTGGAAGATACTATTAAAGAAGAATGGGGAAGTGTTGTCACCCGAATATTTGAGGAACACTTGCACAAGTTTCAGGAAGCGTGAAGGCAGTTATGAGAAAGAAGGAGGACACATAGAAAAAAATTTTCTATTATGGACATTTTCTTGTAGCAAATAAATTCTCATGACTTTCAATAAACTAATTGGTCATACACTGTCTTTCAATCCCTGCCTCAAATATTGTAAATTTTGCTTCCCCACCCATATATATATACATATATATATATATATATATATATATATATATATATATAATATATATATATATATATATATATGAGTTCTGTTTGTAAAAGGAATTATAATGGAAAACAAAAAAAACAAGAAATTACGTACAACACTTTATTCTTACTAAACAATTTATCCACAGATGCAGATTTTTGAAGAGCCACCCAGTGTTCTCAATTTATAATAATAATAATAATAATAATAATAATAATAATAATGATAGCTTTATTTCTATAGCACCTTTGAAAACAAAGTCTACAAAGTGCTTTGACAGACAAAGCAGAGAGCACAACAGCAGGATACAAGATGCAAGTAAAGACACTAAAACAAAAGCAACACAATAAAAGATGTGGACAACAAATGCAAAAACATGACACTTCGAATAAATGAAGTGAATCGGAGCAAAGAGGGCAGGGAGAACGTAACATGATGCTGTCAAATCAATGAAAAAATGAAGATGAGATAAAAACAATATCATGCATGAGAATATAAATTAATAATCAACAGGATAAAATTCAAATTTAAAATTAAAAAGGGACAGGTATCACATAAAGCAAGTCTATAAAAATGTTTTTAAGAAGTGATTTATATATAAGATTTTATACAGAGATTTGTATTATAAATGAAATAACAAACTTAAAAAAAACAAAAACAAACACTGAAACATGTAAAAACCAAACAAGCCTTGACTGTGTGTGAAAATCGAAAGGTATTGATACTTGAATAGACCTCTTTCTTTTATTGTTGTTATTTATTTTCTTTTTCTTTTTTTTTTCATAATGTTCTTTGCAAATACTGTTTCAGCATGAGGTTGATATCAATGCTCAGTCTGGGAAAAAAGAGTTTTTTGTAATTCTTCAGAATGTATGTCCAGATTTTGATGAATAAAGTTGAAGGATTAAAAAAAAAAGAAAGAAAGAAAGAAAGCTCTGTATGTTTTTTTAATTCATCAAGTTTAATGTACAAACCATTCATGGGATAAATTATTATGGAAATCAAAACAGGAAGAGGTGCAAAGGGCATAGGAGGGATAAAAACAAACAAAACAACAAACAATATTATAACAGAAGGTTAAACAGAGGCTAGGGCTTTTTTTTCATATTTTTCCAATAATATTAAAAAAGTTTTGCGGGCATTTTTCTTTTTTTAAAATATTCAGGATTTTAAGAAATTAAGAAACTCCATATGAAGAATGTAAAATCTGGGGTTTGTTTTTGAATATTCCAATTTGTGTATATGGAATTTAGCAAGAATGGGAATATTGTTTTATCAGGAAGTCCTTTTCCTTATTGTCTGTAATCAGTCCAAGTATGAGGTCTTCACCAGAGAAGACTGAACTGGTCCTGTACATCAAACCCACAGTTTCAGAACATTTACACTGAAACATACAAATCTGAAGTCTGAATATGATAAACACACACTGGTTGTTTTCAAAACCAAATCGCTGACGCATCAGTTCCCCAGATGGATCCACACTATGTAATATTTTAAAGTGAATGTCTTTGGCTTTTGGGTTAATGGTGTATTTTATATATTTGGGTGGTATTGGGTGTATTATAGGATCCGTAGAGAATACGTGTGAAACTGAGTTCCTGTAAGATAGTAAGGGGTAAGAAATGTTATATAATATTATAGATTTTCCGGCTTGTTTTATTAGGGATTTTACAAGCTTTGGTTCTAACACTGCACATAAAAACATGTGGCCTTTCTTCTCATGTTTTGCAGCAGTTTTTTCTGGAGCCTGTTTGATTAAGAGTGACTTTTATTTTGTAGGTTTTAAAGCTAAATGTACATCCTGCTTACGTATTTTATTACGTTTCAACATAATTAATGAAATTTAATTTACTCAATATTTTTGCAGTCATATGTTTAAAATAAATAAAAATGACTATTATCTAATATACGGGTAAATGCTGTTAATTTGGATTTAAATCATTAAATCGCTGTAATAATGTCGTATGTGTTTGTACCTTATCGGCTGCCGTAGTTGAAGCTCGGAACATCCTGTTATGGTCACCACTAAGAATATTTATCTGAGTACTTTGTAATAAAGTGGCGTATTCGGTTTACAGAAATAATTGGAAAATGGCAGCGGTTTTCCTAAGTAATGTTGTACGAGTACTCTCCGCTGTTTTACGTCAGTGTGGTTTCTTTGTGTTTCGTTGTTACCGCCGCCATGGTGCTGGGATGGTAAGTGATGCTCTGTACAGTTAGCTTATGTAGCCTTTAAGCTAACAACACCAGCTAGCAGTAGTTTGACCACATTCATTTTAGAGGCGACACTTGCACTCGGTGCTCCACTTTGAAAGAAACTTACAGACTCCGGTAACGTGTCCTAATTACTTTACTGTGTAATGTAACTAACATACGGTGGTAATGCGAACTGGAGAGTGAAACTGTCACAAGTTCCGACAGGTTGTAAATAGTCCACAGGACAGTGTGCGCATGTAGCTCTGCCTCTGAGGAACATGTTGGACTTTATGTGGGTGTTGCAAATATCTCATAACTTATAAACATATGAACAT